>NC_142611.1:33263453-33566484 GCF_059453375.1 Lepisosteus platostomus | reverse complement strand
TCAGTACAGTAATTATTGTTTTTTCAACTTTAATGTCTCATGAGTGTATGTTGTAACTTTTGATGACTGATGAAAATAACAATAGATTAAACATTTTAACCAAAAATGTAATTAGTTGCTTGTACTATTGTAATAGTTTGTATGTGTCAATATAAATTGGAGATAAACTAAAAACTGATCTTGTTAAGTCAGTTTCACTTTCTGTTTTGGAAGTATCATAACATTTCTAGATTCAATACTGGGTGTTTGTATAATAGAAAAAATCAGAATATTGAAAGTAGGCCAGAAATTGGAAAGTTGTCTTATTAATAATGCAGTTTGTTGCACTGGGGCTCAGCATTATCTGTTTATTCAGGCAGGTGGATTTTGCAATTGAAAAAAATGCTGATGATGCAATGTGCTGACCCATATACCAGCTCCCAACAGACTGCACCAGCTGGCTCACTGTGCTTATTGTTTAAGTAAGACCACACATTTTTTCTACCAAATCCTTTGCTCTAAGGATGGAGATATATGAGCATTGTCATGTTCTCTGTCAGGTATAAGATGAGAAAAAAGCTGGGAATTTGGAAGCCCAGCTATTAAACACTCTCTTAAAACTAAAATAGCTTCAGAGAACATAGCTCCAGTCGAGCATTTTCCAATTCACTTTACTTTAGTATTTGCGTAAACAGGACATAAATAAATGACAAATACAGCAATGATAATAATTTGGGATCCTGTGTAATATGTAATATTTTATTAACTGTTTACTTTTTAATAGATAAACTTTAAAATGATAAATACTAATGCCACCATTTATGATACAAGCAGAATCATTCCTCCTTGAAATTAAGTGAAATTAAGGCCTTGACCGTTTGAGTTAGTGTGTGACAGCATAGTGAAATCACTAACTTCACAACAGTTCAGTAGTAAATATAGATGTACTATATATACATTTGATTTGGTAAAAATAGATCCTAAGATTTCTATTTTAATTATAAATATATATGGCTTTGCTCTGAAAAATTCTAGACAAAACAGTCTGCCTGATTAAAAGAAAACAAGCTGAAATTTGGATGTTCTCCTCATGCACTTATATTGAATCAGGAAATTTCTGCTTGACAGACCACCAAATCATTTTGTCTAACTCAAATTTAATTAGAGTGAGTGCTAGGTTTTATCTATCTATGCGGTCTGTGAATTATACCGCATTATACCACATGCAAATTAGATTATGATAATAGTATCCGGAAGCACCTTGTAAGACCTTGTAAAACTGCCAGGTGGACCTAATAAAGATTAACGTCTCATGTACAGCATTTGAGCTGTCACCAGAAAATGCTAGGTTTCAAATCCCGGTAACTGCTGAGGGACAATCTTTTTCCAATTAAGAATTTAAGTTGTATACTCTTTAGACTCTTAATAATTTTAAACTGTGTATGCTAATGTTAACAGCATGTTAATTATTAAACATTAAAAAGTCAGTATATTTTATAAAAGCAAGATTGCTCAGTTTGACAAAAGTACACAACCTTCCACCTTCATCATAAATATATAAAGCAGAAATATTTTATGCATCAAAGTCTTCACGGAAGATATTACTAATAGAATTAATAATGAATGACCTTGGGCAGGCTGTAAGCTCAAAGTATTACCATATTCTTTGTAACCGTCTGCATCAGTTTAATCAGTTTAAAATACTTTATTTTTCCATTGACAAAAAGTAACATTTTGTTCATCTGATCACATCTTAGTTTCCAATCATACAAATCAAGTTTTGAAAATCTCCGATTCACCATGCCTTTCACATGCTCATAAACTATATTAATTTAGGGACATAAACATAATATGTAAACTGTATATGGCTGGTATTGGTAGTTAAAATTAAAAATACACACCAGTATTCCACTTTCTTCCTAAACATTTTAAGCATCAAAGTCTTGCATTTGGTTGCATACTGTGGTTATTTTGAAACGTTTTTACGTGCTCCTTCTGACTATAGGTTTATATACTTTGTAAAAAGTTATAATGTTTTTACCTTTTCTGCGAATACACTCGTTATTGTAGTACACAAAAGCATACTTTTTAGAATTTGATTAATAGGGAATATTATATGGAATCGCTAATCGCCAACAGAGAGATGTACCCACTATTGATAAACATACAGAAAAGAGTATTAAAGTATTGGCTACACCTAAAAAAAACAGCAACCAAAATTCCTACCACCACAAAGCCCTGCTTAGCCAAGAGTTGAGCCCAAAACAGAGCCCCCTGAGCCAGATAGTCCTGGGGCTCACTAACCCAAGCCAGACCGGCACTAACCAGCATCAGGACAGCACTGCTGGAGCACCACAACTCAGACTCAACCACATCACAGCACAGATCAAACAGCAATATCTCACACACTGGGACACACACAAACACAACATAAACTGGAATGCTACAGAACCCTAAACAGACAATACACACTAGCCGGATATTTGACCAAGATAAGAAACAGCACAAAGAAAGAGACCCTGACAAAGTACAGGCTAAATCCAGGCTCTGTCCAGTCAGACCACAGCCTGGGCATATAAACTGGGCGACACAGGCAGACCTGGCTGCCCAGAGAGGACAGGCTTTGTTCCCACTGCCAGCGGGGAGAAATATAGACAGAGGTGTACTTCCTACTGCACTGTGACATATATTCTGGGATTAGATAAACATTGTTCTCTAATTTCAAATATCTAATCCCAGAGTTCCCACACCTGCCAGAATCACAATGGGTCCCAATCCTGCTTGGAGAGGGAGGCGGGAACTCAGTTTAACTGGCAGCCCAGTATGTGATCTCCTGTCACAGCCTGAGGAACAGTGAATCTGTCTCCCAATAATGCTCAATATGTTTACAGTATATGTAAATATTTTATTATATGTCTTCGTTGTAAATGTCTGTAATATGTCTATAGATTTTATTTTATTTGAATTTTTTGTTTTTTTCATGTTAATTTTATTATTTTTATTTGCTTTGGCAACACTGATTGAACCCATTGGTCATGCTAATAAAGCACCTTGAATTGAATTGAGAGAAAGAGCAAGAGAGAAAGAGCACAAATCCTTTCACCTGGCAATTAGCCTGAAAATAAAGCAAGTGTTCTCATAACTCTAGGAGGTCTCATGAAAATGCTACAGGCGTGCCAAAATTATTTTCGAACTTCAAGCTAACTTTACCACAGTTGATAACTGAAGAAAAAAATGACTCTGAAAACATTACAAGAAGCTTGAAATTATTATTATTAAATTAGTAAATAAATATAGTTAATAAAGACCAGACACATCATTATTGTTTCAGTGGTATTTTTAATACCGCTTTGCAATTCTCAATTCTAATTACTATATATATTAATTTTAAGGCTTTGGGCATCTGTTAAATTGCCCCACTGAATAAAAGTGTTTTGAATTAAACCAGTTGAACAGCTGTTAAGCATACTGTAGTTTTTGTTAACACAACACAACTTTGTCACCTTGAAAAAAATGACCGTGGGCACTTTTCCTTCCCTCCTAACCCTATTCTACTCATATATACCTCTACAGTATATTCTCATGTACGAGTAGAATAGGGTAAGGGGGGAAGAAAAAGTGCCTGTGGTAATTTTTTTCTATGACTTACAAAGTTGTATTGTCAGTATGCTTAAAAGTCGCTTGTAAGAGCAAGGTGACTTTCTGCTGTCTAAACCACTTTTTACAGCTTTTAAAGTCATGCAATGTTTGAGTTAGGCAGGAACACATCATTGTATCTTATTTTGTATTTCATTTTTTTAAATAAATATAAGGTAACCAGCAATCAAATGTCCACTTGTTTTTCCGTGCTGTAGTTTGAGTCTTTGAGTAAGATGTAAGTTCTTTTTACTTCTTAATTCAACATTTGAAACTCTTTAATTTTGTAAACGCAACACATTCTGTCCAGAAATAAAATATGGTTTTCTACAGGTGTTAAGCAGATTAGCAGGTTGCTGACAAAATAGTCCACCGTCCACCACTGCCCAGTATAACTTTAAATGAACAGGAAAAAGAGAATTTTCAGAGAGCAATTACATTGTGTTTATGTAAAATAAGTGATTAGAGTTATGAGCTATTTAATTTCTGATTTCTAATTTCGAGTCAAAGCTACTTCTTTGTTCTCAAAGTGAAACGTTATGCTTAGAAAAAAACAAACTGCTTTTGTAGAAAAGAACCTCATTCTAATTTTCATGAATTGTAATGAGGGTGTGACAGTTTGAGGCTGAATTGCTAGCGCAGGATCTGAACAACTTCCCATCATTGACACATCTGTGAATTCTGCATTGAATCAGAAGATTCTAGAGGATAAAGTCAGTTTATCTGGCCAAGACCTGAATTTGAACTGAAAGTGGGTCTTGCAGCAAGACAATGATCCTAAACATACAAAAGAACTGCTGTCAAAAAATAAATTCTGCATTTCACAGTGGGCTAATCAATGTCTGGACATAAACCCCATTAAAATGTTTTGGCAGGACATGAAGTGAGCTGGCCATGCAGACTAACCCTTAAAGAGTTGAAGGAAATCTGTAAGGAGGAATGCGTCAGATCAATGCCCAGAGACTGACCAACAGTTACAGAAAAGGTTTAGGTGTAGTCATTGTTGTTTAAGGGTGTGCCAGCATCTGTATCTAAATGTTCACATACATTGTCACAGATATTGAATGTTGAACCATTTAAGGATTAATAAATGTTGAAAAAGTATCATGCTTCATGTTATTTGTTTCATCAAGTTAACATTTCTTATTATTAGGACTTATATTAAGATCTTATAACATTTTAGATTTCAAAAATGAGAGATACATATAAAATCACAAATTTCTTGGCACTATACATAACACAATATGTTGTTCTCATATGTTGGTACTGTTAAATACCATAACGAATATGATTAATCATTTTGAAAACAGAAGTCCTCTGTAACAAAATGGCAGCATAGAAATGCAGCCTAATGTTTAAACTGTTGTTGTACTAAAACAAGTCTACATATCATTGTTCAAACTCTGTTTAGCTAATGAAAAGTTATCTGTTATCATCATGCAGTAAATTTAATTAAAACACGTAAAATGGTATTCCCAGGTAAATTAAGGTGTCCATTTGGTCAACATATTATTCTGTAATTTCTGACTGCATTTATTTTAAAATGAACTACTATCCAGTTTGGGTGGCACAGTGTTTATCTTTGTTGCTTCACAGTGCTGAGGCCCTGGGTTCAAATGGGGTGCTATCTATGTGGAGTGCATTTGTCCTGCGACGAACTACTGTACCTTCCTGCCCAGGATGTGCACCGCCTGCCCCAGAAATTGTAATGGTAAATTGTTAGAGCACCTGACAACTTTTAGGAGCCAACCAAATTTACAGTCTCACACGTGGATTCTAAATATACATTATACATTTTATTAATACAACCAAAACATGCATAAGAAAAAACTATGTAATAGAATATATATCTGTGAAATGATCTGATGTATGTACGTATCAAAATATACATTTACTATTATGAACTAAACATCAAACTTATTTGTAATAATACTTCTCTCAAAAATGAAAAATGAATCTCAAAACATGATTAATGAACAATCCATTGTCCTGACGTCCTTGATAAGTTTAAAATTTGTGCTGGTAAAAATAGAGCTGAGGAGAAAAAGAGCTTTTGCCTTGCTTTGCAGCGTGCATTGGCCTCAGGCAGCTCTGCCAAAATTACGCCCTGCTGACCTTGGTCTTCTTCTCAAAAGGGGACCTCAGTTCTTTTTTGTGATACACAGATGCAACCATTCAAAATGAGCGGGGTACGCTGTGGTACAAACCGGTGGGCGTGTCACATCGTCATTTTGCGCTTTACCATATGCAAATTTGACTATGTTAATAGTATCCGGACTCACCTTGTAAAACCGCCAGGTGGAGCTAATAAAGCTTAACCTCTTATGTACAGCATTTGAGCTGTCACCAGAAAACATCCGGTTTCGAATCCCGATCACTGCTGAGGGACAATCTTTATTTTAATTAAGAATTAAGAATCTGTGCTTGATCTTTGATCTGAGCTTTAATAGAGAGCTTATCTCTTAATATAACTATCGAGTGGTATTAAATGCGACTTTTTTGTACAGATGACACTTGTCCAAAATTTATTTAAAAATAAAAACGATTACAATTGGCACGCCTGTAGCTTTTTCTCACAAAGTATATAAACAATATGGTCAGAAGGAGCATATAAAAAAGTTTCCAAAATAGTAATTAAATTCTGAAAAGTATGAGTTTCTTTTACTATGATAACGAGCGCAAGTATTCCTGTAAAATGGTAATCACTTAACTTTGAATGTTTTGCGATCTTTAGAAAGACCAACAAATTCGATATAGTGTTGATTATATTTATTGTCAGTAATAATATCAGTTGCTGTTTGAAATTATTTGCTGTTATTAATAAATGACTTAGCTCCGAACATGTTGTGATATTTTGAAATATAAAAAAATTAAATATACTGCCCATAATATTTGCTATTTTAGTTTTTCAAAGAAATGTTTATTTGTTAAAAGAAAACTCAAGGCAACAGCTGGATTTGAACACCCAACCTCAGGGTTATAAAGCAGTCACTTAAGCCAGCACGCCACTGATGCAGGCATGTGAGATGTATATAAATATACACATATCAATGGAAAGTCTTATACTACTGTAGTGTGCTCTCACGAGGCACCAGTTCTGTAGGGGTTTGGGCATTTACTGGGACAATTATTAATTGTAGCAGTAAGTCACAAAATGATTCTTTTAATGGCTTTAGAATCCAACCTTGCGGTATAACTCAAACAACGCACACACACAGGTACTAATACACAAGAATACATTTATTAATACATAAAAAATGCATGTAAACCTAATAGATCTTATCGAGGGGGTTATCAGAATACAAAAGGTATATATTCAATCAGTCACGAAGAGTTACACATATCAAGAGGACATACGTTCAGTATATCATTCATTGAGACCGTTTCGTAATTGAACTTGGTTACAACTTCTACATTAGATACTCAAAACAAGTACATAACTCTTAGGAATTAAATTGATATCAACTGGTTGGGATAACAATTGAATTCTCGAGCTGTAATGCAGTGAAGTTGAATACTCATCCAATCTCTGGGGATTCAGATCCCCTGCAGGCACAAAGAAACAGTTGAAGGCTTGTTGCTGTCCAATCTGTGCTTTCTGGCTAGGTGCCGAGCTGTGCTGTTGTGGCTTACGATGGTGCGCTGCTGATGCTCTCTGAAGACAGGCTAGTTAGTTTTGGCTTTAACTAGCGAAGTTTGTGCACAGGAGAAAAGATGACTGTGGGTCTCAGCAGGTCAGGAAGAGGACCGGTTTGTTCCTGATGAAGCGCTAGTTCTGAATAGTGATTCAGCTGTCCACAGTTCCGACCTGTTCACGAGGCTTGCTGCTGGTGCTAACCTCAGGTGGATCCTTTGGTTACTTGTGGCAACCTCCGCTCTCGACTCTTAGAACAAAGGAAAGTTCTGGCACTCAGACACACTGGCCGTTCCGTGGTTGTCCAGGCTGAGTCTCAGGATGGTCAGGAGGTGCGCTGCGAGAATGTCCTGCCCTTGGGAGCCTTTCTGCTCCTGGGCCGTCCTGCCCCAGGATTGTCTCGCACCCCTGGAATTCTCCTTAGAGATTCTCCGTAGAATTTTCCCCTACAGTCTCTCTGTGTTGCCTGTTTTTACCTGGAGGAACTACAGGTTGTTCATTGGCTGAAAGTGTCATGGGGATCAGAGACCCACATGGGTTACTCAGCCCTACCAGTCCCTGATTGGTTGATCAAGGTGAGATATGAGACACTGTCTCCTGACACTTAGGAATGCAGTCCAGATGTCTATCTGGCACTCCCTAGACAGATAGGTGCAAATGGATGACCATTGATCATGAGCCAGGCTTAGCTAAGTGCATCCCCATTTGGGAGCTGTCCTTTATCAAAAGAAAACATCTTTAAATCAGCCTGCATGAATAGCTTCTCTGTGGCTGCACCACTGAGATGAAGAGAGAAGAGAGAGGCTTCATTTGGGAAAGCACAGCAACACTTAATTCTGTCTTATTAACAAGCATTGCCGCTACACTACTGTTTGTGCAACAGTACATTAATATAGTTATATCGCTATTAATTTATTTAATACGTGATTCCATATTATATTCCCTATTAATCAACTTCTAAAAGTATGTTTTTGTTTACGCCGATAACGAGTGTATTCGCAGAAAAGGTTAAAATGATCAATTTTCACAAAGTATATAAACGTACAGTGATATGGTCAGAAGGAGCACTTAAAAACATTTCTGAAATAACCACATGTAAGACTTTGATGCTTAAAATGTTTAGGGAGAAATGAAATACTGGTGTGTATTTTTTTTTCTTTAAACTACTGAACAAAGATGTGAAGACGGGGGTTTGAATTTAATCCTTTCTGTAGGGGGTTTAGACTTCTAAGTCACAAGCTGGGGTTTATGGCAGGAAAGGGGGTTAACTGATAAGGATTGCAGATGCCAGCTAGGAACCCCCCTGGGTGTAATGTTAAACTGACCATTTGCCCAGAACATCGTAAACTGGCCAAATACCATGAACCCCCCTCTTTACCATCAGACCGAGTGACGTCAGAAACGGAGAAGAAAACTGTATATAACCCAAAAGTTTGTACCAGTACGGCGAACAATACTTCGGTTTTGTTGTTTCTTGCGGGAAACAAGACTTCGGCTTTATTGTTCCTTGCATGCAATAAACTCATCTGTTTTACTTCATCACGGGATCAAGAACCTTATTTCTTCTGTTACAACAAATTTGGCGTAGTCGGCGGATGCTCCAGAAGGCGCAGAACTTCCCATCGGCAGGAGAGACGGTCAGCGCGCACATAACTAAGAGGTAAGGACTCCTCTTTTATTTAAAAGTCCCGACTCTCTCTGACCGATTGGGAAATCTCTGCTCCCTGCGAGAATCGCCCGAGATGACGGAGTAAACGTGAGTTTCTGAATTCCTCTGGCCCGGGGAAGGCACCGGTGTACGTAATGGGTTGTTTGCTGTAAGCCCAGAATTTGGTCTGGCAGGGGTTCCGCGGTATTGTGTACAGGCGTTCGAAGCTGGTGTATGCCTTAATTGCGCGTGGAGTTTTGAACGGGTTTTGGACCCTTACCGTGAAGTTCAGGACTGGTGTGGGTCTTAATTGCACCCGGAGTTCTGAAGGTCAGAACTGGTTTGGGTCTTAATTGCACCCGGAGTTCTGAGGCTCTGAATCGGTGTGGGCCTTAATTGCGCCCGGGGTTCTAGAGCAAGTGGTGCATTAAATGCACGTAGTTCAGGACTGGTGTGGGTCTTAGTTGCACCCGGAGTTCTGAAGGTCAGAACTGGTGTGGGTCTTAATTGCACCCGGAGTTCTGTGGCTCGGGATCGGTGTGGGCCTTAATTGCGCCCGGGGTTCTGGAGCTGAGTGGTGCATTAAATGCACGTATAATCCAGGATTGGTGTGGGCTTTAATTACGCCCGGGGTCCTGAGATTAGCTATGCCTTGATCGTGCACAGATTGGCGTGGCGTGGTTTTTTTTTTGTTTTAAAGGAAGCAGGAGTGGAGGAGATATATGTATGTATGTTTTTGGTGTTTTCCTTGTTTGTGAAATACATATACACACGCGCGACACTGGCATGGGCGCACCTCATAGTGGGGAGCGGGGCATTAAGTGGCAGGATTTGGGGGACGTTGAGACCCGAGAATCGCCCTGATTGAGCTCAGTGCGTAAGTCCACCCCGGGGCAAAAGCAGCGATGCTGGCGTTCTGGGGATGGTGAAATACTGATCAAGAAAGGGGGTTTTCGAGGTCTCGTTTCTTACCTGTGAACAGTGCGGTGTAAGTCCTCTCTAAAGTCTCGGAGAGGCATTTAGATCTGGAGGTAACAGACGCCCTTAGCTGAATGAGTGCAGGAATGCACAGGTTTTTCCAAGTGAAAACATCCCCCTACTGAATGAGCTGTTACCTCACACACGACAAAAGTAAATCTTAAAGAGACCGAACATGTGCGCTAACTGATGGTTTGAGAAAGTGGTGGAAGGGTCCGTTTAAATATCGGAAAAGTGTAAGTTGACGGAAAAGAAGGAGGAAAATATGGAAAAAGCTGAGTTTGTCAGAGGGAATTTGGGGCGAAGACGCCTGTAAAGAAAGCATATATGAGTATTGATTGGCAAAAGCACAAGCATGTAGCTCCCACCCTGGTGCACGGCCGGCACCAGTAGTGGCAGATACATGACGAAAAAGAAAGAAATTGGGATGTGACTGAAAAGTGTGTTTACGGGGAAAATAAAAACCCGGAAGAAAATATACTTTACTCGCTACGAAAGAGTATAGAAAAAGCCAAAAGAGGCAGTACAGGAGAATGAGAAACTAAAGAAGGAATTAACTCCTGGTCACGCTGCACTGGTTAATGTGCTGCAGCCAGAGACTAAGTTATATCCTGCTCTCCCACAGGGGAACAAACAGGCAGGAAACGAAAATAATTGGGATCAATTCCCTCAGTGGCCATATGGAGAAGGGGGGTCTGATTGGGATAACACTTGGTATGAGTGTGATAAAGACGGATCAGGGTCTCCCCTGTTAGAGGGAGGGCGCCCGCAGATCTGTACTCTCACTCGAAGTGGGAAAGGACTTGATGTAGCAGGGGCTGGCGCCGTTGATGACAGCGCCACTCTAACACTGTCTCGCACCCCGTCGAGGGGGGTCTGCAATCGCACCTACCTTCCCTGATTTCCCCCATACGATCAAATCCAAAACCGTAAGATATTGACCGGTGGGCTAAAGTACCGCACCCGAAATTAGAAATGCAGCGAACCTGGAGTGCGCTTCAGGAATTAAAAGGATTCATGTAGAAGTAAAACAAGAATACAGCACATTGTATTACGAAGAGAAAAATATATTCTCGATGTGTATGTGTGTTTTATGAATTTGTGTGCCGGCATGTATGTGTGTAACTGTGAGTTTTTGTATACTAAATGACGGTGTGAGTGTGTTTAGCCAGCGGGACTGGCTAGAGACGTAACTAAAGAGACTTGACGAAAATCAACTTAAGGAGATTGGAAAATATAAGAGCGTCTGAAACGTATAAGTACAGTACAGGTGGACGTAAAAGTAGTTAAACAGTTTTTGTATTATTATAAATTATTATAAATTATAATTTATACAATTAGTTGCAATAGTGGAAACAATTTGGTGATATTCGAATGTCTCGAAACCAGACATGCTGAAACGACTGTAGGTTTAGAATCGAGACTGGGGAGAATAACGTCTTGTGAGAAAATCTGTTTACCTAACGATTAGATCCTGTAAATCCCTTGTAGCCTCCCTAAGTCTGTCCCAGTCCAGTGGATAAAAATGTACTGTTAATGGAGTGTTGGTTTCTCTGTTAGGGGATACCGGAGCACTACTGTCCTGCTTGTTTCACTCCTCTGTTCAACAGTGTACTATAGAGCAATGTATATGGGAAGATGGCAGGAGGCCACAGGAGTATTGGGACAGCAAGTTTTACTTGCTGAGTACCAGATTTTAATGGGTGGTTTTATCCCAGATCTATTGGGTTGGACTATGCAGAACAGGGTATCACGTGGCTTCAACTGGCTGTGATCACTCAGTATGTTGATGGTATTCTGAGTGCTTCCCCTGACAAGGAAACCCACAAGTCTGAGTTGCTTCAGCTTTAGAGTGTCTAATAGAAGCAGTTATGATAAGGTCCTTTTGTGTCTAGCATTGTGAAATTTTAACAGGGCCTGGGTGCAATGTTTTTTACAGGGTGAGCACAACTCTTAACAGATCTGCTTAAGGGGGGGAGTGCAGTACAAGGACAAGATTGCCTTGGTTCCCGCAGAAAAGCCACCTGTAATAATTTGAAACAAGTTCTCTTACAGGTGCTGAGACTGGGGTTTCCTCAGATGGATCAACCATTCCTTTGTATTATTGCAAGTAGCTGACAGAAGCCACCCAAGGAGCCCGCGAGCAGGTCCTGGAGGCGTGGGGACCACCACCTGAAGGAGGGCACAACCTCATCCCAGGAGAGTGGGTGTGGATCAGGAAATTTCCTTCACAGGTTCTCCAGCCCAGGTGGGACAGACCCTACCAGATCCTGTTGACAACCGAGTCTGCGGTTCGAGTGGAAGGAAAAGATCGCTGGATCCACGCGTCACACTGCCGACGAGCCTCATCCCCAGACCCAGAATGAAATCATTTCTGTCAATAATGATAATTGTTGCTGTAGAACTATGTTCCGCAGGGATTAATGATCATCTCTCCCACAAAGGAGAACATGGAATTAATTCCTTTTTAGGCCTCTCCTATCTGACAGCTAAGAAAACCAACCAAAGTGCCTGCTGGGTGTGTGCCGCATTACCCAAATATGTACAGGGAGGACTTCCTATGGGAGCCATTCCTTGGAGTCTCGAGGAAGTCATAGGCATGATCATTTGGAGGGATAATTTAGGAGATTTTAATATGACAAACTATGGGGGTTGCCATAACACGACTTTAACCTGCACAACATTACAATATCTACAGGAGCGAGGCTTAGAGCCCACGAGTTTCACAGGCTCTTACGCTCCTAAATATAACAGAAGCCATACACCACCATACCTGACTCTAAATAAGGAACGTGAGGGAAACATATGTTTTCAGCACACTAATGGTCTGCACTTGGTTGGATGGAGTCGTTGCAACCTTACCATCGCTGCAAATATATCCACCTCTACCTTCCAAATTCCAGGATGGGATCGGCACACCCCACAATTCGGTATAAGTTTCTTATTTTCAGAGGCATGGGGAGCGCCAAACGGAACATATTTCATTTGTGGAAAACGAGCCTACCCATGGTTGCCAGCCCAGTGGTCTGGCTCATGTTATTTAGGATATGTGGTTCCTCATATCCGTGTTCAAACCCACACCCCCTTCGGACCTAACCACAGACCACAAAGAAAATTGGCTGATTGGGAATATTATTTAGGTATAATATTTCCACAAGCCGGCATGAACTTTCTGAGTCGAGAGTTAATTCAAATGGCCTCGACTTTAGAAGAATTAGCAAATTCTACCTCATCTAGTCTGAAGGCTGTTAATGATGAGATGGTAGCCCTCAGAACAGTGGCCATGCAGAACCGACTAGCTTTAGATTATGTACTGGCGGCCCAAGGAGGAACTTGTGCAGTAATTGGCACTGAATGCTGCACATATATTCCTGATAATTCTGAGCACATCTCAGATCTGGCCCAACACATTTACAATGAGGGACAGAAATATCAGGACTATTATACTGAAAATTTGGGAATTGGGTCTTGGGTAAAGTCTGTGTTTGGGGCCTGGGGTGGAACCTTTTTATAGTGTTTATCTGTAGGAGTAGTATTGTTTATATGTATAATTGTAATCATCACATTCACAAAAACATGTATCACATCTTGCCATAACCGTGGAACGTACAATGTCATGGCAATACATACCTGTTCGCCAAGAAAGGAAAGATCTGCCCTGACATTGTATGTATAAAAATAGGCTACACTGACGTATGCCATATTTTATAAGGGGGGAATGAAGAAAGATGTGAAGACGGGGGTTTGAATTTAATCCTTTCTGTAGGGGGTTTAGACTTCTAAGTCACAAGCTGGGGTTTATGGCAGGAAAGGGGGTTAACTGATAAGGACTGCAGATGCCAGCTAGGAACCCCCCTGGGTGTAATGTTAAACTGACCATTTGCCCAGAACATCGTAAACTGGCCAAATACCATGAACCCCCCTCTTTACCATCAGACCGAGTGACGTCAGAAACGGAGAAGAAAACTGTATATAACCCAAAAGTTTGTACCAGTACGGCGAACAATACTTCGGTTTTGTTGTTTCTTGCGGGAAACAAGACTTCGGCTTTATTGTTCCTTGCATGCAATAAACTCATCTGTTTTACTTCATCTCGGGATCAAGAACCTTATTTCTTCTGTTACAACACTACCAATACCAACAATATACAGTTTACATAATATGTTTATTTTCCTGAATTAATATCGTTTATGACCTTCAGATGCATTATGCTCCTCTTCTTTTTATGCTCAGCTACTAAAATTTCCCTTTAGTTGTAAAATTCCATATAAATATGCAATACTAAGTTGATTAAAATGTGCACAGTAAAGAGATTAAATGATTAAATCTTTTCACTACCAACCAATGCACCACAAGTGCCCTTGTCAGTCATTTTGGCCAGCTAATCACATACCGTGGTACAGTGCGGTGGCTCGTGCGTAGTTGTGTGCAGTACAGTTTTGTACCATGTATTTTGAATGGCTGCATCTGTAGCTTTCTTCAGAATATTCTAGATGTAACAAAAAGAGAAAGTCATACTTTTCCTTGATCGGTCGAAAATAACAGTAAGTTCCCAAACCCAAGATTTCTTCTGCTTTAAAGAGAATATCTTGGATAGGTCCTGGCTCCCTGCAAACCTGAATGAAATGAAATGGTTAGAAAATGGATGAGTAATATCCAACTTTTTCAAGCAACCATGCACAACAGGATTAAAATTTCCAGAGATGTTCCATCATAGTTTTGCGTGGTATATTGCATAGTTGTGTTGTAACAGAAGAAATAAGTTTCTTGATCCCGAGATGAAGTAAAACAGATGAGTTTATAGCATGCAAGGAACAATAAAGCCGAAGTCTTGTTTCCCGCAAGAAACAACAAAACCGAAGTATTGTTCAACGTACTGGTACAAACTTTTGGGTTATATAGTGTTTTCTTCTCCGTTTCTGACGTCACTCGGTCTGATGGTAAAGAGGGGGGTTCATGGTATTTGGCCAGTTTACGATGTTCTGGACAAATGGTCAGTTTAACATTACACCCAGGAGGGTTCCTAGCTTGCATCTGCAATCCTTATCAGTTAACCCCCTTTCCTGCCATAAACCCCAGCTTGTGACTTAGAAGTCTAAACCCCCTACAGAAAGGATTAAATTCAAACCCCCGTCTTCACATCTTTCTTCAGTTGTATTTCAGTAAATCAAAATGTCGCATACATTTTAAGCTACAATTACTAATTGCAGTAGTAATTGTTCACCCAATTCACTTCAAATAGCTACAGTATATCCTTGGGGAAAATATGATTCAAATACAGAAAAATATGTTAAATTACAGATGCCTGGTGACGTTATTGATTTTAACAAGCCAAGGTTTTAGTATAGGCACAAAAAATACTTTGCAGTCTTTCTTAGTAATTAATGTCCATTTCACAACAAACTTACACATTTTTTTACTGTGGTTTTTCCTTATAGACACTTGCATTGATGCTTTTAACAACTTTTTATTTTATTGAGAAACTAAGTTTTAGAAAATTTTATGAGCTATGCTGTTCTATGGTGAATCTAGCATTTAATTGCAAGAATGCACATACTTTCTGCTTGACAAGCTTCTTCCACAACTGACCCTGTTTACAGAAATATAATGATCTCAAGTGCTTTTTCCAATGGAGTATTTTATGGAAATCATATGTCAGATACACCTTAAATATTGTGCTGTTAAAATTAGACCATGTAGGGTTATAAAACTATTTTAAGATTAAAATTACAAAGCAGTTGTTCTTTCAATTTTTCAGTAACTTGTTACTTTTTCTTCCTTTATGATTACAATACCTTTTAGATCTGAATCCGTTGTGATTGGGAGATACAGTCAACATAGAGGCTGCAATGGACTTATTAGTGTTGAATTCCATGCTGAAATGTAAAAGGAAAAATGTTTCCTGTGAAGAATTCTTTATAAACATATGTAAAGCTATACATGCATAACATTCTTTTTCTCCCTAAATTTTCTCTTTCAATATGGAAATGCTTGTTCCTTCATAATAGTGATTAGTAATACTACCTCTGATGAAAGTAATATTTCATGCATTGTACCTCATAAAAAATAAGTTGTATATCCTTCTTGGAAAATCAATTTAAGGAATGAATAGCAAATATCCTCTGGGCAAAGGAAACAAAAATACTTCAAAGTGCATAAATAATCACAGAGAACAAAAATGCCAGTTTTACATGAACTGAAAAGGGTTTTGCCAGTTTTGCATGTACAGAAAACTGTTTCTGAATGGATATAATTTTGATTTTGTAACTGTGAAAAACTCAAACTAAAAACCTGATTCAGAAAAAGTTAAAAGGACATTTTTATACAGATACAGCCCATGTCAAAATTATGTAGCTCATTATGATTCAGCATGTCTGAATATACTGCCCAGCAAATCTTCACTACCTAAAAAAGATTGATAGGTAGCACCTGTGGTACATTTAATGTTAGTGACATGTTAGTGTTATTTAATCTGCTGTACTGCTTCTTTAAATCCACATAAAATGGAATATTAATATGAAATTCAAATAGAACCTATATATATATACTACACATATCCAGCACTACAATATTACTGCTGAACCATATGTACAGTGGCTCTGTGGCTGGAAGGTTACTGGTTCATCCCGCAGCTGGCAGAGGAATCCTACTCCATTGGGCCCCTGAGCAAGGACCTTAACCCCGAATACTCCAGGGGTGTTCTCCAATTGCTGACTTTGCGCTCTGACCATAAGCGTCTCTCTGTCTGTGTGTCTAATGGAGAGCAAGTTGTGGCATGTGAAAAAGACAAATTACTAATGCAAGAAATTTTATATATGGCTAATAAAGTGATCTTATTACAGTGAGATATGCTAACTTAGGCCATCTCAAAATATTTGTTAGAGCAAACAAAGGTGACTTGTACCAACAGCTGCAACAACACATGCCCTGCTACTAGTGTTAAAAGGGGAAGTAATAACACACCATGAACTAAAAGTGTCAAACCAAATTTTGTTACACGTTATTTTTGACGTGCTTGTTTTAACCTTTTCATTTCCTATGAACACTTGCAACATTGAAGCTGAAAATAAACAACATATGGATTTATAATACAGTATGTTGACAAATTTTAAATTCTTCAAGCAAATTTAGCAAAAAACAAACCTTTTGACGGTATGCCTGATGGACTAATTCATAGTATAATCAAAACAAAACACCCGCTGGGTACACCGTTATCTTATATGCAGGTGGGGAGTAGGGTTAATTACTTCTGTTTTAAAAGGTTTCAGATTTGTGTTAAGCTTATTATCTGTTGTAACTGTTAATACAATGGCAAACATAATTAGGGTTCTACTGTTTATTGCCTAATATTACAATTATTATACATGTGTATTGTATTAGCGATGTGTTTGTTGAGGTTACTCGTAGCTTCAGTCTTGCATGTGCTGCGTTGATGTTAGTGGTTTTAAAATAAATTGAATATGCATTTTTATTTATTTGTGGAATAGTTTATCTTGCATATTGTTAACTCACACTTCTTCTTCTTCTTCTTCTTCTTTTTCACAGCCTTAGTCCCAGACTGTCCTGGGGTCAGCTGCTTTGGTTGCTCTTCTCCACTTGTCTCTGTCGAGCACATCTTCTTCACTCACTTCACATACCTCCATATCTTTTCTCACACAATCTATCCATCTCTTTCTAGGCCTGCCTCTTCCCCTGTTACCTTCCACCTCAAATTCCATTACCCTCTTTGTTACTTCCTCACACTATTAGACTATATTCTGCAATAACGAAAAATAAGTCATATGCATGACTTATTTAACCCAATTGAATTGGCCATTGATCATGATAGCCAAGCATGGCTGGAGGCATCCCCATTTGGGAGAAGCTCCTTATTCTGAGAGAAAACACCTTAAATCAGAACTGCACGAATAGCTTCTCTGTGGATGCACCACAGAGATGAAAAAGAGAGATGGGGCCTCATTTAGGAAAGCACAGCAGCACCTAATTATGACTTATTAATAAGCATTGCCACTACACAGGTAATGTGCAAAACAACACCAGTTGTGCAAAATAATACATCAACAGAATGAAATAAAGGATTGAAAATTATGGGGAGTGAACTTCCTGACATGTGAGGTAGAGGTAGATTTCAATGTATGTTTGAGTTTTGATAAAGAGAGAAGGCACTGTAAGGGTTCAGATCATGGGTGAGAGAGGCTGGGAGTTTAATAGTTTGATAGTGCTGGGGTAAAAACTCTGGAGTCTGGTCGTCTGGGCCCGGATACCATTTTTATGTATTCACTATATAAGAAACAAACCGGAAGTAAAGCTCTGATCTCACTTTGAACTGCCTGGGTGGAGCTCGTCACATTACAGTGCTCATTACCACTACAAGGACAAAATAAGTTTTTTTTAAAAAAGAAATGAATGTCAAAATGTTTCCAAAATGTCACAATTAGCTGCTTAGTTACACAATTCCATATTGATTTAACTATCAAGTGATCTTTCTACGTATTCTTAGAAAAGGATAAAAAGTTATAACTTTTTATGAAGTACAAAATATAAGCTTAATAATGTTAGAAGAAGCACGTTAAAACCAGAACCGACGTAAATTATCAAGTTAAAGACATTGATGCGTAAAATATTTATGCATAATATTTATGATGAAGGTGGAAGGTTGTGTACTTTTGTCCAACTGAGCAAACTTGCTATTTAACATGCTGTTATCGTTTAAATTAATGCAGACGCGAGTCACACTGCGGAAGCTCAGGCCATGTTTTTCCCCTGCCTCTGACGGAGCGCAGTATTTTCACAGCCAATACCGACTTTTTAATGTTTAATGATTAACATGCAGTAATACACACTTTAAAATTATTAAAAGTCTAAAGAGTATACAACTTAAATTCTTAATTGGAAAAAGATTGTCCCTCAGCATTGATCATGATTCAAAAGCAGGCATTTTCTGGCGACAGTTCAAATTCTGTACGAGACGTTATGCTTTATTAGCTCCACCTGGCGGTTTTACAAGCTGCTTCCAGATACAATTATCATATTTTTATTAACATGTGGCGTACCTCACACATTTTGAATGGCTGCATCTGTAGTTTCAAGATTATTATATTAATTTCAATCTTTACCTATTCATACCCTCCCCCCAAATAACTATTTATAGAATGGGATAAGCAAATTTCTCATTTCATTTGGAATGGAAAGAAGCCAAGAACATGATATGCTACATTGCAGCAAAATAAAGATGGGAAGGGATAGCCAAGTGGAAAGACATGCAGTGCCTATAGAAAATCTACACCCCTCTTAGACTTTTTCACATTTTATTGTTTTACGGCATGGAACCATTATTTATTTAACTGAGAGTGTTTGCCACTCAACAACAAAAAGTACTCTATAATGTCAAAATGAAAAAAAGATGCAGACATTTTATTAAATTAATTAAAAATAAAAAATAGAAAATAATTGAATGCATATGTATTCACCCCCAGAGTTAAGAATTGGAATGACCACTGTAGTAACAGAACGAATAAGGTTCTTGATCCCAAGATGAAGTAAAACAGATGAGTTTATTGCATGCAAGGAACAATAAAGCTGAAGTCTTGTTTCCCGCAAGAAACAACAAAACCGAAGTATTGTTCGATGTGCCGGTACAAACTTTTAGGTTATATAGTCCTTGCTTGCTGCTTCAGACTTCATTCGATGTTATGGTAAGAGGGGGGGGGGTCATGGTATTTGGCCAAATGGTCAGTTTAAGATTATGCCCCCAGGGGGTTCCTTGCTCGCATCTGGAATCCTTATCAGTTAACCCCCTTTCCTGCCATAAACCCCTGTTGCTTAGAAGTCTAATTTTCAGGCAGAACTGACTTAAGTTATTAACCCTTTTAACATCTTGTCTCTTACTTCATTCCCCCCTTATAAAATATGGCATACGTCAGGACTGCCTATTTTTACACATACAATGTCAGGGCAGATCTTTCCTTTTTAGATGTACAGGCATGCATTACCATGACATTGTGCGTTCCACGGTTACAACAAGATGTTATTGATGTTTTTGTACAAGTGATAGTTACAATTATACACATAAAACAATCCTAATCCTACAAATACATAAAGTCCTACCCCAGGACCCAAACGCAGACCTCAGCCATGTGGAGATCTATCGTCAGGATCTTGAAACAGCAATATTGACCCAACTCCGATTATAATTTTTTGGCTGAATAGATATGCCAACACCCGGAATGTACTGATACCATATTCCCAGTAATGCTCCTCAGGCCTAACAAGCACACTGTTGGTCTTAGGAAGCATCAGACACAGAAACGGTAACAACATCCTTCTTTCTGTTCACTCAGTCTCTGGTGCTGTGGGTCGGTGAAAGTGCGATGCGCGGATCCAGCGATCTCATCCTATCACTCAGATGGCACAGTCAGTAGTTGGTGGCACTTGATATGGTCCCTCCCAGCAGGATTGCAATGTCTGGCAGGGTATCTCTTCTTCACCTACACCCACTCGCCAGGTATCCGGTCGTGTCTCCCCTCTACTGGAGGTCCCCAAGCGTCCGGCACCTGTTTACGAGCCCTGTGCACCGCTTCAGTTAACAAATCTACAACACTTTAATAGAGAGTTAGTAAATTCATCAGTGCGTTAGCCAAACTTGGCCTCCAAGGAGTTTCTTTGGCTGCCCGTGATGATCTCAAATGGGCTCAGTCTCACAGTTCCGTTTGCTCCAGCCCGCAAACCGCACAGGACTACAGGTAGAGCATCTACCCACGGTGTTCCTTCAGTTGATATTTCCTTAGTTGGTCTTTCAGACTGTTGGTGTCAATGTGACTTCCAACTTACCCCTAGTGAGGCAATTACAGCCTGGCACACCTTCCCAGTGTAGTATGCCCCTAGATCAGTATCCAAGGGGCAGGGCAGTCCGTACCACGGGATCATCTTTGACATACACTTGGGTATGCGCCAGCCCACATCCCATCAATATACAACCCCACATTCTTTACACCTTTGTTCTAACCACTATTAAACATCTATTAAAGGCCTCAACCTGAATTCTCCCTTTTCCCCAATAGAGGTTTCGCAGGGTCTCAGACTCCCGCTCTCCCAGTGCCACTCGTCTGGCATCTGCATCTGCATGGTTGTTACCTTGAGTTACTGGAATTCTTTATTGTGTTATTTACACCTTACTCAAGCTGCTTCTGTCGGCAGCTGTAAAACTACAAATCAGTTCAGAGACAAGCCCAGTATTCTTAACTGGAGTCCCTGCCGATGTGAGAGAATCCTATTTCTCCATAGCCATCCAGAATTGTGGCCTACATGTAACAAATACATACATTATAAACATATACAGTAACCCTTTAACATCTTTCTTTTTACAATCTCCCATCAGTTCTCTTAACTGGCTTGCTGCGCTGAGGCAGTGGAGGGGCATTTTTCCGATTGTTAGCACCTTGAATTCTGTTGTAACAGCTCAGCCTGTTCTCTGTTCTCCCTTATGCATCAGAGAGGACCCATCAGTAAACAGTATTACATTTTCTTAAATTTTCACAGTCCCCCACTTTTTGGCTACAGCATCTAATGGTATAATAGTGCCTACCTCCATGCTCCTGCGTCAGCACAGCTGCCCAGAACCCTTTTTCCACACTTACATACAAAGAATGGTTGATCCATCTGAGGAAACCCCAGTCTCAGCACCTGTAAAAGAGCTTGTTTCAAATTATTACAGGCGGCTTTTGCTGCTGGAACCAAGGCAATCTTGTCCTTGTACTGCACTCCCCCTTAAGCAGATCTGTTAAGAGTTGTGCACCCCGTAAAAACATTGCACCCAGGCCCTGTTAAAATTTCACAATGCTAGACACAAAAGGACCTTATCATAACTGCTTCTATTAGACACTCTAAAGCTGAAGCAACTCAGACTTGTGGGTTTCCTCGTCAGGGGAAGCACTCAGAATACCATCAACATACCGAGTGATCACAGTCAGTTGAAGCCCCGTGATACCCTGTTCTGGATAGTCATTTTTTTGTAATGCATAATATTCCAACCCAATAGATCTGGGATAAAACCACCCATTAAAATCTGGTACTTGGCAAGTAAAACTTGCTGCCCCAATACTCCTGTGGCTTCCTGCCGTCTCCCCATATACATTATTCCATAGCACACTGTTGAACAGAGGAGTGAAACAAGCATGACAGTAGTGCTCCAGTATCCCCTAACAGAGAAACCAACACTCCATTTACAGTACATTTTTATCCACTGGAATGGGACAGACTTAGGGAGGCTACAAGGGATTTACAGGATCTAATCGTTAGGTAAACAGATCTTCTCACAAGACGTTATTCTCCCCAGTCTCGATTCTAAACCTACAGCGTTTCAGCATGTCTGGTTTCGAGACATTCGAATAAATCCAAATTGTTTCCACTATTGCAACTAATTGTATAAAAATATAAAAACTGTTTATCTAACTACTTTTACGTCCACCTGTACTGTACTTATACGTTTCAGACGCTCTTATATTTTCCAATCTCCTTAAGTTGATTTTCGTCAAGTCTCTTTAGTTACGTCTCTAGCCAGTCCCGCTGGCTAAACACACTCACACCGTCATTTAGTATACAAAAACTCACAGTTACACACATACATGCCGGCACACAAATTCATAAAACACACATACACATCGAGAATATATTTTTCTCTACGTACTACAATGTGCTGTATTCTTGTTTTACTTTCTACATGAATCCTTTTAATTCCTGAAGCGCACTCCAGGTTCGCTGCGTTCCTAATTTCGGGTGCGGTACTTTAGCCCACCGGTCAATATCTTCCAGCTTTGGATTTGATCGTATGGGGGAATCAGGGTAGGTAGGTGCGAGTGCGGACCCCCTCGATGGGGTGCGAGACACTTAGAGTGACGCTGTCCTTAACAACGCCAGCCCCCGCTACATCAGGCCCTCTCCCACTTAGGGTGAGAGTACAGGTCTGCGGGCGCCCTCTGTTTAAGAAGGGAGTTCCTGTTCCGTCTCTATCACACTCGTACCAGGTGTCATACCACTCAGACCCCCCGTCTCCATATGGTCACTGTGGGAATTGATCCCAATTATTTTCATTTCCTGCCTGTCTGTTCCCCCATGGGAGAGCAGGATATAACACATTAACTAGTGCAGTGCGACCAGGAACGAATTCTTCTTTTAGTTTCTGATTCTCCTGCACTGCCTCTTTTCGCTTTTGTTTATACTCTTTCGTAGCGAGTAAAGTGTCTTTTCTTTTGGGTTTTTGTTTTCCCCGTAAACACACTTTTAAGAAGTCACATCCCAATTTCTTTTTTTTTCTCATGTATCTGCCACCACTGGTGCCGGCCGTTCACCAGGGTGGGAGCTACATGCTTGTGCTTTTGCCAATCAATACTCATATGCTTTCTTTACAGGCGTCTTCGCCCCAGACTCCCTCTGACAAACTCAACTTTTCGCATATTTTTCTCCTTTTTTTTTCCGTCAACTTACACTTTTCCGATATATAAACGGACCCTTCCACCACTTTCTCAAACCATCAGTTAGCACACATGTTCGGTCTCTTTTACTTTTGTCGTGTGTGAGGTAACAGCTCATACAGTAAGGGGATGCTTTCACTTGAAAACCTGTGCATTCCTGCACTCATTCAGCCAAGGGTGTCTGTTACCTCCAGATCTAAATGCCTCTCAGAGACTTTAGAGAGGACTTACACCGCACTGTTCACAGGCAAGGAACGAGACCTCAAAAACCCCCTTTCTTGATCAGTAATTCACTATCCCCAGAACGCCAGCATCGCTGCTTTTGCCCCGGGATGGACTTACACACTGAGCTCAATCAGGGCGATTCTCGGGTCTCAACGTCCTTTAAATCCTGCTATTTAATGCTTTGCTCTTTTATTATGAGGTGTGTTTATGTAAGTGTTGTGCGTGTGTATATGTATTCACAAACAAGGAAAACACCAAAAACATATATATATCTTCTACTTCTGTTTCCTTTAAAACAAAAAACCACGCCACGCCAATCCATGCACGATCAAGGCGTAGCTAATCTCAGGACCCCGGGGCGCAATTAAGGCCCACACCAATCCTGGATTATACGTGCATTTAATGTACCACTCAGCTCCAGAACCCCGGGCGCAATTAAGGCCCACACCGATCCTGAGCCTCAGCACTCCGGGCGCAATTAAGGCCCACACCAGTCCTGAATTACGTGCATTCAATGCACAACTCAGCTCCAGAACCCCGGGCGCAATTAAGGCCCACACCGATCCTGAGCCTCAGAACTCCGGGCGCAATTAAGGCCCAAACCAGTTCTGACCTTCAGAACTCCGGGCGCAATTAAGGCCCACACCAGTCCTGAACTTCGCGGTAAAGGTCCAAAACCCGTTCAAAAACTCCACGCGCAATTAAGGCATACACCAGCTTCGAACGCCTGTACACAATACCGCGGACCGCCTGCCAGACCAAATTCTGGGCTTACAGCAAACAACCCATTACATACACCGGTGTCTTCCCCGGGCCAGAGGAATTCAGGAACTCATGTTTACTCTGTCATCTCGGGCGATTCTCGCAGGGAGCAGAGACTTCCCAATCGGTCAGAGAGAGTCGGGACTTTTTTTTAAAAGAGGAGTCCCTACCTCTTAGTAATGTGAGCGCTGACCGTCTCTCCTGCCGATGGGAAGTTCTGCGCCTTCTGGAGCATCCGCCGACTACGCCAAATTTGTTGTAACAGAACGAATAAGGTTCTTGATCCCGAGATGAAGTAAAACAGATGAGTTTATTGCATGCAAGGAACAATAAAGCCGAAGTCTTGTTTCCCGCAAGAAACAACAAAACCGAAGTATTGTTCGATGTGCCGGTACAAACTTTTAGGTTATATAGTCCTTGCTTGCTGCTTCAGACGTCATTCGATGTTATGGTAAGAGGGGTGGGGGTCATGGTATTTGGCCAAATGGTCAGTTTAAGATTATGCCCCCAGGGCGTTCCTTGCTCGCATCTGGAATCCTTATCAGTTAACCCCCTTTCCTGCCATAAACCCCTGTTGCTTAGAAGTCTAATTTTCAGGCAGAACTGACTTAAGTTATTAACCCTTTTTTACATCTTGTCTCTTACTTCACCACCTTTGGCAGCAATTACAGCTGTGAGTCGCTTTGGTTAAGTCTCTATCAGCATTGCAAATCTTGACAGCGGAATTTTTGACCATTCTTCTTGGGAAAATTACTCAACCTCCATCAAGTTGGATGGGGACCATTTGTGAACAGCAGTTTAAAATCATTCCACAGATGCTCAATTGGTTTGAGGTCTGGGCTTTGACTGGGCCACTCCAGGACATTAACTTTTTAGGTTTAAGCCACCCCAATGTGGCTTTTGCTGGATGTTTCGGGTCATTGTACTGTTGGAAGATGAATCATCTTCCAAGTCCAGTGCCCTTGAGGCTTGCAGCACATTTTCCTCCAGGATTTCTTTACTTAGCTCCATCAATTTTTCCATCTATCTTTATGAATTTTCCAGTCCCTGCCCCAGAGAAGCATCCCCAAAGCATGATGCTGCCACCACTATGCTTCACTGTTGGGATGGTGTTCTCAGTGTGATGTGCTGTGTTAGGTTTGCGCCAAAGTTAAATTTTGGTCTCATCAGACCATAGAATCTTCCTCCAAATTGTTGTGTCTCAACAAAGCTTTTCTTCTTGCCACCCTTCCATACAACCCAGATGTATGAAGTGTGCGTGCTATTGTTGTCTCATATACAGTTTTTACCATCTCTATCAAGAAGGACTGTAACTCCTTTAGAGTTGCCATAGGCCTTTGGTGGCCTCCCTTACTATGGCTCTACTTGCCCAGACACTCAGTTTTGGATAACGGCCAGTTCTGGGCAGATTCACAGTTGTTCCATATTTTCTCACCTTTTTAATGATGGACTTCACTGTGCTTCAGGGTATATTCAATGCCTTGGAAGTTTTCTCATATCCTCGCCCTGACTGGTATTTTTCAAGAGCCTTGTCTCGGATCTGCTTGGAATGTTCCTTGGCCTTCATGGTGTAGTCAGCTCTCAGGTTTCCTGTTTTTACTAAAGAATAATGATCCATGCATTCTTGGTCCAGAGTTAAATTAAATGCAAACAGGAAATAACCTTTTGAAAAACTGTGGTTGACCATGACCAATTTGTCCTTCAGAAGTCTATCTGCTGTTTCCACAAGATTAAAATATTCCTGAACAAAGTTCTCCCTGACAAAGTGATATTGTAGCGGCTTTGCAGGTATTTGTTCACTGTATGAGAACATCCATTCAACACTGAAAAGGCGCATTAACCACGCTATTCCAACTGCGTCCAGTGCTTTCAACATCTCCTCCACCACCGCATCTTTACCACTACGGAGCACTGCTTACCTATCCATGGATCAGAAGGAACTTCCATCATGCTCTCCCTCAATTAGCCGCACCACAGGCCTGTGAGCGTCAAACATTCCAACACAATTCTGATTGAATTTAAGTCAAATTTTGCATATGGAAAGGTGATAGTCAAGTTGCATTTCAGGACTGAGAAGAATAACGTTTTGAAAGGATGGTGGTAATTAGGCCCTATGGAATCAATGCAATGTACTGGGGCTATTACAAGTATCAAACCTGGCATGGGAGAAGTTTGGAGAGGCCATGGACAAAGACTACCTGATGGGCTTGAGGGTGTTCTGGAAAACCGTTTGGTGCCTCAAGTGGGGAAGGGGTGTTAAGCAGGGATGGTGAAGTATTGACCTGTTCTGGGGAAATTGTTGCGCAGTGGAAGGAACACTTTGAGGAGCTCCTCAACCCAGTGGACATGCCCTCCTCAGGAGGACATCAGGAGGCAGTGACAGACATAACTGGTGCGAGGGAGCAGTTGGTCCAAGGACTCCGTAGTGGTAAAGCTGCGGGGGTGGATGAAATCCAACCAGAGATGTTGAAAGCACTGGACACTGTTGGAGTAGCATGGTTAACGTGCCTTTTCATTGTTGCATGGAAGTTCAAGTTCAAGTTTACAGTAATTATACTCATACACAGGTATATGGTATAACGAAATGCTATTTAGCTAACTCTCAGATGGTAAGTGGTACAAAAAAACAACAACAATACAATTGTATAAGAAAAGAAAGACAGAGACAACAGACAATGTGTAAAACAACAACAGGTAAGTTGTGCAAAATCATACATCAACAGAACAAAATAAAGGATAGAAAATTATAGGGAGTGAACTTCTTCATATGTGAGATAGAGGTAGATCGTAGGTGAGAGAGGCTGGGAGTTTAGTAGTTTGATAGTGCAGGGGTAAGAACTGTCTCTGAGTCTGGTAGTCCGGGCCCGAATGCTCTGGTATCATTTCCAGAGGGTCAAAGTCTGTAGCTGGGCTGTATGGGGTCTTTGATGATACTTAGAGCTTTCTCAAGCACCATCTGTCATAAATGTCCTGGATGGATGGGAGAGCAACCCCAGTAATGGACTGGGCAGTTTTCACCACCTGCTGTAGGGCTTTGCAGTCAGCAATACTGCAGTTGCCATACCACCCTGTGATGAAACCTGTCAGTGTGCTTTCTGTAGTGCATTTTGTAAAAGTTAGTGAGGATCTGGGGAGATATCTTAGCCTTCTTCAACTGTCTTAGAAAGGCTGGTTAAGTACCCTTGGACTGGCAAACTGGGGTGGTGGTCCCTATATTTAAGAAGGGGGACCAGAGGGTGTGTTCCAACTGTAGGCGATCACACTCCTTAGCCTCCCTGGGAAAGCTTATGTCAGGGTAGTGGAAAGGAGACTCCACCTGGTAGTTAAGCCTCAGATCCAGAAGGAGCAATGTGGATTCTGTCCTGGCTGTGGAATAGTGGACCGATTCTTCTCCCTGGCGCGGTTGCTGAGTATGTTTTGTGGATTTGGAGAAAGCATATGACCGGGTCCCTCAGCATTTGATCTGGGAGGTGCTGCAGGAATAAGGGATATTGGAACCGCTTTTGTGTGCTATTTGGTCCCTATATGAACGCAGTGAGAGCTGTATCCAAATTCTTGCCATTAAGTTGAATTCATTCACTGTGGGCGTCGGTCTCCGCCAGGGCTGTATCTTGTCACCACTCCTGTTTGTGGTGTTCATGGACAGGATATCAAGACACAGCCGAGGGTGTGAGGGTGTCCGGTTGAGGGGACTAAGGGTGGCATCTCTGCTATATGCAGATGATGTCCTTTCGGCATAATCTGACTGTGACCTTCGGTGCACACTTGAGCAATTCACTGCTGAGTGTGAAGCGGCTGTGATGAGAATCAGCACCTCCAAGACTGAGGTTATGGTTCTCTCCTGGAAAAGAATGGATTGCTCTCTCCATGTGGGGGGGGCAACTGTCCATAGTGGAGGAGTTTAGGTATCTCAGGATCTTGTTCACGAGTGATGGAAGAGGGCAGCGCGAGATCGAAAAGTGGATCGGGGCAGTGTCAGCTGCTTTGCAAGGCACTGTACCAGTCTGTGGTGGTAAAGCGAGAGCTGAGTTTGAAGACAAAGCTCTCGGTTTACCGGTCAATCTAGGTCCCTGTCCTCACCTATGGTCATGAGCTTTGGGTAATGACAGAAAGAACAAGATTGCGGATACAAGTGGCAGAAATGAGATTTCTCCACAGGGCCACTGGGCTGACTCTCCATGACAGGGTGAGGAGCTCAGCAATCCAGGAGAGCCTCAGAGTATAGTCGCTGCTCCTCCAGATCCAGAGGAGCCAGTTGAGGTGTTTTGGGCATCTTATAAGGATGCCCCCCGGTTGGCTTCCACTGGAGCTGTTCTAGGCATGTCCCACTGGGCAAAGACCCTGTGGCAGACCCAGGACATGCCAGAGGAATCTCTTGGCTTGCTTGGGAGCACCTGGGGATCCCCCAGGAGGAGCTGGAATCTATTGCTGGGGACAGGGCTGATCTACTCGGCCTGTTGTAGTCGCGACCCTCACCAGGAAAAGCGGAGTGAAAATGGATGGATGGATGAATAGAAATTTATTAAAATAAACAAGATGATCCATTTTGATCATTGTACCTCAGACACAGCTCAACAAACAATTCATCTTCCTTTTGCTGTTTCTACTCGCTTTGAAACCCCAAGAACTGTAAATGTCAACACTTGCTAGTTGTTGATCCCTATGTAGCTATAACAATATGCTCAGAATTTTAAGGTTAGTGTTCTTTCTTACTTTAAGTGTTAATTGATGCAGTCATAGGAACTTTGGAAACATGATATTTGTTTTTGCATTTTATAGTTTTAACAACTTTATATTAAAAACACCCCTCCACCACACACACAATGCTGTTTGGTACAGATTGTGATCATATTCCACCTAAACGCTCTTGGGAAATGACTTTTAACATGAAGAAAACCTATCTTCTGTACATTTTGAGGAACATGTGCCTAAATATACTTTAAAATGGTTTAGTATTACAAATATGCACAATACTATTTCCAAATATAAAGTATATAAACATTGTATTTCCTGAAAATATTCAATGAGGATAACTGTACGTGCAAACTCCTGTTTGATAATTTTCTTTTATATCTTATCTAAGTCTGCAGCTTCTTGTCTAATTACATTAAAACCTGATGTATGCCTGGTAATATGAAGTAAAATGACTTGTTGTTGTTTAACAATTTGTGATTGTGAAAATCAAGTGGCTATCAAAAGTATTCACCTCCATTTTCACATTTTACTATGTTACAATACACTGTAAAATCTCAATGTATTTATTTGGGACTTTTTTGGCATTGATCACCACAAAACACCCTATAGTGTAAAATTGAAAACAAAATTCTACAGATCCTCCCAAATTAATTATATATATATTGTTACAGCTGTAGGTGACTGAGAAGTGTCTTTTAGATTTTAGATAAGGTTTGTGATACTTGGAAGGTAAACATTTCTACCTTCAAAGCAGAGAGGGTGTTTGTGAGGTCTTGGGGGTCCCTTGAGCAGAAACAATTGTAAAGTTTACCTTAGTATACCTAGGTAAGTTGTGATTGTCAAGGAAGAGACAAGAAGCAGGGAAGAAGGAGAGGAAGGAGAAACAATATGGTGGGAAGAAGAGAGAGGAAAGAGATGAGTTTGGAGGAGTTGGGACTTGAAGCTTGTGCCAGGTGAGAGCCCCTATTTCATGGTCATCCAAACAAAATCTGACTGGAGCTAAGTATTTGAACCTTGATAGAGAGAGTGTGCTATTCTGTGTTTTTAGGGAACTTGGGTTTCCTGGTTAAAATACAACTCAGAAATGTCTTTCCTGCTTAAGGGTGCATTTTTATGGGTAGGGATATAGGCACCCATTTATTTTGTGACATCCGGGATGCAGAGAGAGAGATTTAACTGCAGGTTGCTTTATATTTAGTTAGGAGGCAGCATAGTTCTTATGTGGGCATTAAGGTTTAAAGCTTAGTAGCAGTCGGGGGTTTTCTGGGAGACCAGAATGTTAGGCCTCTAAAACCTCCTTGTTTGTAAATACTGTACATAGAATAACTTATTCTATTGTATGTGTTGTATGTTTTGTTATATGTATTGCAGTTTGTGTCTTGTTATTCTAATAAATATTTGTATAACCAAGTGTGCCTGGATTATTTCTTGGGGGTTAGGAATAATTATTTCACTTATTTACTAAACTGCTAGGTCAATCCTAAATTTCACCATTTTCATAAACCCCCATTTCTAACAATATTAAACAAAAAATATGTGATTGCATAAGTATTCGCTTGAGACCTACAGATGCAGCCATTCAAAGTGTGCGGTACAAACCCGTACCGCGGGCAAATCATTACGTCATAAAGCGTCATATCGCGGTACGTAAAACTACGCAACACTTATCATTCAATGAGAGCTCAAAATATCACAAGGATCCTCAAGAGCGCAACAAAGACAGCAAAAAAAGATATGTGTATCAGATACATGAGAATCCAGGCTTTTTTATCTACACTTTCTTATCTATGCTAAGAAGTCATCTTTAAAATTTCTTTATCACACAGTAAAAAGTCAAAATTCTGGGGTGTGCGTATATAAGAGAATATGGCACGGCTTCAGAAGGGTGTCAACCAATCAGATTTCAGAACCGGAATTATCTGTTTTATAATCGGGAATATAATAAGGAATCACGTATCTAAAGAAATTAATAATTATATTAATTTAAGGATCTAAATATCTAAATCTATGTATCTATATAACTAGTAGTATTATTGTATTCCACTTTCTTTGTAAACACGTTTTGTTAACACCTGAATCGCAGGTGGATTCTGTTTTTTGTTCTGGTCTGTAGCTCAAATCCTGCTTAACTAAAAATTAGACACAAGAAGAGTATTATTGGACAATGTTGTGAAACTCTGGTGGAATTTCTCTGTAAACTGACGATTATAGAGGAGACACGTTTTGTATCGCCTCTTTTTACACTTGTAAAAAAAACATTCCAATGTTAATGCGACAAGGAAGATATTGTGGTGTATTAGTTGTTAGTGAAAAAGATATAATAATTTAATCTCTTTACTGTGCACATTTTAATCCACTTAGTATTGAATATGTATATGGAATTTTCCACTAAAGGGAAATTTTAGTAGCTAAGCATAAAACGCAGAGGAGCATAACGAAGGTCATAAAGGTCATAAACGATATTAATTTAGGAACATAAACATATTATGTAAACTGTACGTTGCTGTTATTGGTATTTTAAAGAAAAAATACACACCAATATTTCATTTCTCCCTAAACATTTTGAGCAACAATGTCTTACATGTGGTTGACCTTCCGATCATTTTACTGTTATATCTGTATTGCTGTTTCAGTGTGTGTCACACAACTTGCCTCGGTGGTGTCACGGCTAAAGCAACTGATTATCAATATAAGTGTGAGGTTGGGTGTTCAAATCCACAAAAACACTCCTTTGAAAAACTAAAATAGCAAATATTATGGACACTACAGTATATTGACATTTTTTATATTTCAAAATAACACATGTTCATACTGTATGTGCAGTACACAGCGGTACCGCAGGTTGAACTGTAGGGCGCAAATCCACTTGAGCCCAAAAGCCCAACATATTAATGTGCATTCGCGTGGCACTGCACGGTTTTCATCACTCTCTGCGGGAGTGCTGGCTGTGACGAATTAAACCAGTTTCACAGGTATTTTCAAAGTAGAAGTGGGCGAGTCTTCAAGCGAAAGACACCTCCCCCCCTCCAAAACCCCTTTTTTTTGCTTACAGTAGTACTACTTACAGTAGTACTTTTCTCGTTAAGAAACTTAGGTGTTAGCATAAACTATTAGTAATCAATAATATTAAATTTACCACTGTAATAAATTGTGCTAATAATAAATTCTATTCTACTCTGAGAATGTAGGGGGGAGTAAGAATGCCCATGGTCTTTTCACTGATAAACTTGTGTCAAGCTGTCAACAAAAACCAACTGTCAAAAAAAGTTTTTTTTTAAAAAGAAGTCAATTGAGTGTCCATAATATTGCTATTTTGCTATTAGCTAATTGCTTTTGCTACTGTCTGAGTCTCTGTGTCTACACTGTTTGTAAACAAACCGGTTTCACAGGTATTTTCAACCCCCAGCAACTGTTGTTTCATCAGTTGTTATCCTGTAAAGCGCTTTGAGAAGCTATCTTTAAAGGTGATATATAAAAGTGCGTTTAGCCTTGTTCTGCGGGTAAGGTTGGCAGGTGGCCTCCAGCAGCGAGGTCACTGCTTGGCGGCCTCCAGCTGGCCATGCACCGCTTGGAGAACTGCCCCATGTAGCGACCGCGACACCACAAACTGCCACCTGACCTCGCTGCTGGAGGGCACTCGCCACCCCCGGCGTAGCACCCCGTCCCTCACCTCCAAGGCCTCCGACAGTGCACAGAGCACCTTCACAGACTTGGGGTGAGGGGCGAGCTTACCTCACCATTGTGCTTGGCCCCCACATTTCCCCCAGTGGCTGCCCCGTCAACCGCCCGGCCGGGCGGCCTGGGAGTCAGTTCTGGCACACTCACCCCGACACCGCAGCTCCGACAGGCCCCAGCAAAGCCCGCCGCTGCTGCCTCCACTTCCCGCTCCGGTCAGCCCGCACGCCCCGCACACCTCCTGCCCCGCCTGCCGTGAGACTGATTTGTTCCCCCTGCCCCACCAACTGCAACCAGTCCATCCCGAGGATACAGTCCTCGCAGACTGGGGCAAGGCAAAAGGGGTGTTCACACTCGCAGCCCCAAAGTGCACGGTGAGCGCCCTGGGGATCCAGCTGCCTTGGTGCCCGGCAGGACACCAGGCCACAGTAAGGTGACGGTCGAACTGGTGTCGACTAGGGCCTGGCAGGGTCTGCCCTTGGTGAGGCAGGGAAGGTATAAGCCCCGGCTGTGGCCAACCCTTCCCACGGCAGCAGGTGGGGTGAAGCGTTCCTTCTGGCTTTCCGAAGCAGGGGTAGCATCGCTCAAGGGCGGCCATTGCCCCTTCAGGCTGCCACGCTCCCATTTCCTGACGGCCTCCGGAGTCCCCGGGGCTGGGGGAACCGGCGGTTCTCTGAGTCCGACATCATCGGCCGCTCACTGTCCATCCTCCCGCTTCTGACACCAATGTAATGAATTTGGGTTAGTTGAGGACGAACACAGAGACTCAGACTTGTGGAGTTAAAAACTGTGCTTTATTTCTTCTCCGTCACCACCCGCCATCAGCACTTAGCACCCAGACGAGAGAGAGACACAAGACAAGCCCGCCAAGAGCGCGGGCCCGAGAGAGACAGAGAGAGAGAGACAGAGAGAGAGACACCAAGGGGTGTGGAACTAGGGAACTATTTACATGGAAAACAGGCCATCTCTCCAGACTGTACACCCATTTCACTGTTACCTGGATACCTCTTGGGGATATTCTGTGTGATTGTATTTCATTGCACTTTGACAGATCATCTTACAATATGCTGGACAGTATGCTTCTCAAAGTGCTTTACGGGATAACAACCATAACAACAACAATTTTATAAGTCCTGGGAGGAAGAATATCATCAATATTGATAATAATAATAAACCTTATTTTATATGGCTTTTTTAAAAAAAAAACTTTTTTGAAATGCATTTGCATTTGCACAGAGAGCAGTGTTTACTTGAACGTTGAGATGCCATACTGAATAATTCCTGCACATAACCATTGCAGCGGAATTTGCATCGTTTGGCAGGGCTATGATTCATACAAGTGGTGGTGGATTTGGAGACAAAATGTATTTACATTGGTTTGCTGTAAGTGGAGCACTAATAACTCCAAAGCTCTAATTATTATTTTACAAGAGAATGCACCTGACAAGCTGGACAGTATGCTTCTCAAAGCGCTTTACAGGATAACAACAACAATAACAACAACAATTTACCAGTCCTGGGAGGAAAAATATGATAAATATTAATAATAATAATAATAATAATAAACGTTATTTTATATAGCGCCTTTAAAGGTGGCTCCTCAAAGCACTTTACCAGGATAACAACCGATGAAACAACAGTGGCCGGGGGTTGAAAATACCTGTGAAACCAGTTTGTTCACAATGTACTGTAGACACAGAGTGTTACACCAATGCATAAGCATGTTAAAGCGATTCCATTGAGGAGCCGGGAGCGATAATTGTTTTGTTCCTTGATATCTGATCTGCAAGGCCATTTGGCTGCAGCGAATGTGAATTCTGTCTGAAAAAATAAAAGTATTTTAATCAAGATTCCCTTATAAAATTAACGTGAAACAAAACAAAAACAAAAAATAAGATACAATCTACAGACATTCACAACATAAACATATCTTTAAAAATTTACATATATTGTTAAATTATTACTTTATATATATACTTTAAGTTACTGAAACAGCCAGTTAATAAAATCATTGCAATTTCGTTCTTGTTTGGAGGTGGGGATATTCTGACAACAATTGATTTAAAGACAATCTGTCAAAGTGCAATGAAATACAATATTACACTGGGTAAACATTCCGAGGTCAAATTCTTCTGTGACGGGGGTACCTTTAAAGCGGAGACGACGAAAATAACGTTTATTATTAATTTGCTGGACAGAGAGGTGAATATTATTATGCAGAAGACACAGATAATGATTTACATTGCATTGCCAGATTGTGAATCAATAAAAATATTTAATTAAACACGGGTTTGCGATTTACATTGAAATGGGGGTGACGGGAACTCTTAATCTAAATAAAAATAAAATAAATAAAACAGGTTTCGATAGTTATTTACCACTTTTTATGCGCGAAACACGGGTGATTTTTCTTCCTCCTGATCAGTTTAGAAATCTGTGTACGCTGTAAGGTTTTTACTTCCTAAATAAACTTTTAAAATACGCGTTTCGAATAGAAGTTCAAGTTCAAGTTCAAGTTCAAGTTTATTGTCATTACACTCATATACATGGTATATGGTATAACGAAATGCTATTTAGCTAGCTCTCGGACGTAAGTAGTACAAAGAGAAAAACAACAACAACAACAATACAATTGTGTAGCAAAAGAAAGACAGAGACATCAGGCAATGTGCATAAAAACAACAACAGACAATGTATGATAGAGGTAGATTTTCAATGTGTGTTTGGGTTTTTGGTAAGAAAGAAAGGAAGAAAGGAAGAAGGCACTGTGAGGTTCAGATAATAGGTGAGAGTGAGAGTGAGAGAGGCTGGAAATTTAACAGTTTGATAGTGCGGGGGTAAAAACTGTCTCTGAGTCTGGTAGTCCGGGCCTGAATGCTCCGGTACCGTTTTCCAGATGGTAGCAGATCATAAAGTCTGTAGCTGGGGTGTGTGGGGTCTTTGATTATGCTTAGAGCTTTCCTCAAGCACCATCTGTCATAAATGTCCCGGATAGATGGGAGGGTAACCCCAGTGATGGACTGGGCAGTTTTCACCACCCGCTGTAGGGCTTTGCGGTCAGCAGCACTGCAGTTGCCATACCACACTGTGATGCAGCCTGTCAGTGTGCTTTCTGTAGTGCATCTGTAAAAGTTAGTGAGGATCTGGGGACATATCTTAGCCTTCTTCAACCGTCTTAGGAAGTACAGGCGCTGTTGCGCTTTCTTGATCAGACAGGTGGTGTTGAGAGACCATGTGAGGTCCTTGGATATGCTGTTTCCTTCCTGCTATGTAGAACAGATCAGCAAGTTTTTTTACCCCATCAGAGGGGTGGGAGATTGTGTCAGCCAATCACAATTCTGAAGCCTACCATAATCTCTCTTTAAGTGGACATAAAAACAAGAGTTTGCTGCGGCGTGATTGAAAACCCAATTTTAACACAAATCGCCGGCATTATATCCTAGAAGACACAGACCGGTGCCAGACCGGGAGAATGCCCGGAGCATACAAGAAAATGCAGACGAAGTAGGGATTGGACAGTTTCCAAGTGCTTGTACAATCGATGGAAATGTTCGAATAAATGTGTAAAAGAAATTAAAAAATCATTTATTCCTTTATCATATTGACTAGCTAATGTCCTCTCTTTGCTAGTTACCTGTGGCTGTGTTTTTGCGTTGCATAGCAACGAGTGACTATATTCTCAGGCGGAGGAACGTAAACAGCTTAATTTTCGTGTTAAATAAATTTTTACAATTAAAATTCATTCTATATAGCAATTGCATATTTGGGGACTGTTTCATAAAACTTTGATGCTTAAAATGTTTAGGAAGAAATGGAAGACTGGTGTGTATTTTTTCTTTAAACTACCAAGACCAGCCATATACAGTACAGTTTACATACAGTAATATGTTTATGTTAATAAATTAATATAGTTTATAACCTTCAGATGTGTTATGCTCCTCTTCTTTTTATGCTCAGCTACTAAAATTTCCTTTTAGTGGTAGAATTCCATATAAATATTCAATACTAAGTGGATTAAAACACGCACAGTAAAGAGATTAAATGATTACATCTTTTCACTACCAACCAATGCACCACGAGTGCCCCTGTCGGTCATTTTGGCCAGCCAATCACTTACTGCGGTAGACTGCAGTGGCTTGTGGGTAGTACCATGCGGTAAGGGTTTGTACCGTGCATTTTGAATGGCTGCATCTGTAGAAATCCCTACGTTACAAACTGTATATGGCTGGTAATGGTATTTTAAAGAAAAAATACACACCAGCATTCCACTTTCTCCCTAAACATTTTGAGCATCTTACATGTGGTTATTTCGGAAATATGCTCCTTCTGACCATATTAAGTTTAAGTGCCTGCAGGCACTTTTCCTGTCCATGGGGGAAGGGTGGACTGTCTCTCATTAGAATTAATTTAATTGCTTATACTTATATAGCGCTTTCTGGACATTCCACTCAAAGCGCTTTACAGGTAATGGGGACTCCCCTTCACCACCACCAATGTGCAGCATCCACCTGGATGATGCGACGGCAGCCATAGTGCACCAGAACCCTCACCACACATCAGCTATCAGTGGGGAAGAGATGAAGCCATGATTGGTAAGGGCCATGATTATTAGGCCCTTAGGAGGCCATGATTGGTAAGGGCCAATGGGAAATGTGCTAGAAGGTTAAACACCTACTCTTCTCAAGAAACACCCTGGGATTTTTAATGACCACAGAGAGTCAAGACCTCGGTTTTACATCTCATCCAAAGGACGGTACCTGTTTACAGCATAGTGTCTCCATCACTATACTGGGGCATTAGGACCCACATGGACTGCAGGGTGAGAACCCCCTGCTGGCCCCACTAACACTAACAGCAGCAACCTTAGTTTTTCCCAGGAGGTCTCTCATCCAGGTACTGACCAGGCTCACACCTGCTTAGCTTCAGTGGGGTGCCAGTTGTGAGTTGCAGGGTAATATGGCTATTGGCTGTTGGTTATATGGCTGCTGGCTAGAAGGTTAGCCTATCCTACTCTGAGAATGTAGAGGGGGTGGAAAGTGCCCACGGTCATTTAATTAGTATTAAAATTCGTACTGATTCCCTTGCGAAAATAGGGACATAAGAATATTTGTGCTTGGTCAAACAAATTGCATAAAAACGACAAAGTGAAGGCTGTGAAAACACTGTACTTTATGTACTTTATACACAAAGCAAGTGTTCTCACAATTCTAGGAGGTTTCGTGAAAATGCTACAGGCGTGCCAAAATCGTTTTTGGACCTCAAGCTAACTTTACCCCGGTTTGCATTGTCAGATTTTGAATTAAAAAAGGCATTTAATTAAACACGCGTTTGCGATTTTAATATACTTTTTAATTATACACTTTAAACACTTTAATTTTGTAAATGCAACACACATTCCGTACAGATACAGTACAATCACATTCTCCTGTCTTCCCATGGTGTAAAACGAATAAGCAGGTGATTGAGATAACAATGCATCGCCCACTGAGTGGAATGTTCTCATTTGTTCTCAAGTGTAAAAAGAGGTAATAATTCTGTGTCGCATTAACTAACTCTTCAGTTTATTCCGCCAGACAGTACATGAATATAATTATATCGTTATTAATTTGTTTAGATTCGCGATTCTATATTATATTCCCTGTTAATCAAATTCTAAAAGTATGCTTTTGTTTATGCCAATAACAAAGGAATTCACAGAAAAGGTTAAAAGACTATCACTTTTCACAAAGTATATAAATTTAACATGGTCAGGAGGAGCAAGTAAAAATGTTTCCAAAATAACCACGTGTAAGACTTCGATGCTTAAAATGTTTAGGGAGAAAGTGGAATACTGGTGTTTTTTCTTTAAAATACCAATACCAGCCATATACAGTTTACATGATATGTTTATGTTCCTAAATTAATATTGTTTATGAACATATGAAAGGCATGGTGAATCGGAGATTCTCAAAACTTACTTTATATGAATGGAAATTAATATGTGATAAAATCAACTAAATGTTGTGGTGTTACTTTTTGTCAATGAAAAAATAGTATTTTCGTTTACAAAGACGATTACAAAGTAAGTGGACCAGGGTAATACTTTGAGCTTACAGCTTGACCAAGGTCATTAATTATTAATACTATTAGTAATATATTTGGTAAATACATTGATGCATAAAATATTTCTGCATAATTAAAATATTTATGATAAAGTTTGTAGGTTTTGTCCAACTGAGCAATCTTGCGTTTTAAAAACACCAACTTTTTAATGTATAATGATGAACATGCTGTAATACACAGTTTAAAATTAAAAGTCTAAAGAGTAAACTTAAATTCTTAATTGGATAAAGATTGTCCCTCAGCAGTGATCGGGATTCGAAACCAGGTGTTTTCTGGTGACAGCTCAAATACTGTACATGAGAGATTGAATTTTATTAGCTCCACCTGGCGGTTTTACAAGATGATTCCGGATACTATTAACATAATGTAATTTGCTTACGGAACAATGCGAAAAGACACGTTAGATGCGTTTAATTGCGACAAGCCCACCTCTTCGCAGCATACTCAGCTCGTTTTGAATGGCTGCACCTATATATGGCAGCGCTCAGGAATTATATTTGAAACAAATGTCCGATCAGTAGTTGTTAGACAACCGATTCCACCCCAGCTAGGGTTAGGGTTAGCTTTCCCACACGAGCTTGACAGTTTTTGCGTTCAGTGCTGGATATTGGGTCCCAAGGGAATATTAGCACCAGTGATAATTGGATCCTATATGAAACTTTTTTTCTGAGACTTTTTGCTGCCTTTCTTGTATATGGCAGCGCTCATGAATTGTATTTTAGAATTGAGGTAGATCAAAAGTTGTAAGATGACCTATTCTACTGATGTGTCGTTTACCATGAGCTTTTCTGCAATGGTTTACATTGTTTTAGAGTTAAGCTTTTGGGTTTGAGAAAGATTTGGAATTCTGGTGACTGGTGGTCTTCAGATAAGAGTGCAGGATGGCTGTGCTTAAGCCCCAGCTAAGGTTAGGGTTAGAATTCCCACACGAGTTTGACAGTTTTTATGTTCAGTGCTGGATTTTGGGTCTCAAGGGAGTATTTGGACGAGTGATAATTGGCTCCTAACTGAAACTTTTTTCTTCTGAGAATTTTGGCAGCCTTTCTTGTAAATGACAGCATTTAGGAATTACATTTGAAACAAGTGTCAGATCAGTAGTTGTAAGACAACCGGTTCAACTGAAGACCATCACTTTAAAGGAGTTTTTATCATTGGATTTGATTGTTTTAAACTCATACCTTTTGGATTGAGGAACAGTTTCCAATCTGATGCCTTGAGATCTTCAGAGAAGAGTGCAGGATTGTAGAATTTAAGCCCTAGCTATGGTTAGAGTTAGCATTCCCACACTATAATGACAGTTTTTAAGTCCAGTGCTTGATTTTGGGTCCCAAGGGAATATTAGGACCAGTGATAATTTGCTGCTATCTGAAACATTTTCAGAGACTCTTGGCTGCCTTTCTTGTATATGGCAGCAATAAGGAATTATATTTGAAACAAGTGTCAGATCAGTACAGATGCAGCCATTCAAAGTGCGCCGTACAGACACGTACCGCAGGTAATTGGCTGCGGTGTCGCGTATCATGACGCAAGATGACGCGGTACGTGATTGGTTGACCGACAGGGGCACTCGTGGTCCGTTGGTCTGTCGTAGAAAGACTTACTGTAAACGTCTTTACTGTGCCCATTGTAGATATTGAATTTTACCACTGAAGGGAAATCTTAGTAGCTGAGCATAAAAAGAATAGGAGCATACTGTAACGCGTGTGAAAGCCATAAACGATATTAATTTTGGAACATAAACATACAGTATATAGCTGGTCTTGGTACTTTAAAGAAAAAAATACACACCAGTTTTCCATTTCTCCCTAAACATTTTAAGCTTCGAAGTCTTTAACTAACGTGATACCGGAGTCAACAAGCATACTTTTAGAATTTGATTAATAGGGAATATAATATGGAATCGCGTATCTAAAGAATTTAATAACGGTATGATTATATTCGTGTACTGCGACAGGGCTGTGTAGGGCTGTTTCGCCTCCCTGTTCATGCGAGTTGTCTTGTAGCCTACTGGTCAACGTGTGTGACTAACAACGCACAGGTTGTGTGTTCGAATCCAGCTGGTGCTGGACTTTTCTTTTAACAAACATTTCTTCGAAAAAATAGAATAGCGATATTATGGACAATCAATTGACTTTTATATTTCAAAATATCGCAACATGATCGATTCTAAGTCATTTTTGATAACAATGAATAGTCACCTTCTTCCCTTCTGACAGCGGTTCCTGCTTCTATTGTGTGTGTGTGTGTGCAACAGAGTAAATTTTTATAGAGAAATGGAGGCTGGACAGTATGCGTTACAATATAAACATTTATATTGATTTAAATCGTGTTCTGATTTAAATTGCAAACGCGTGTTTAATTATGTGTTTTTTAATCATAATCAGGCTAATGCTAAATTGGGGCCAGCAGGGGGCGCTCACCCTGCGGCTCATGTGGGTCCTAATGCCCCAGTGTAGTGACGGGGACACTATACTGTAAACAGGCGCCATCCTTCGGATGAGACGTAAAACCGAGGTCCTGACTCTCTGTGGTCATTAAAAATCCCAGGGTGTTTCTCGAAAAGAGTAGGGGTGTAACCCCGGCATCCTGGCCAAATTTCCCCATTGGCTGTTATCAATCATGGCCTCCTAACAATCCCCCTCTGTGAATTGGCTTCATTACTCTGCTCTCCTCCCCACTGATAGCTGATGTGTGGTGAGCGTTCTGGCGCACTATGGCTGCCGTCGCATCATCCAGGTGGATGCTGCACATTGGTGGTGGTGGAGGGGAGTCCCCATTACCTGTAAAGCGCTTTGAGTGGAGTGTCCAGAAAAAGCGCTATATAAGTGTAAGCAATTATTATTATTATAATGCAATTCTACATTTTCTGTATGAACCAGCTTAGTGCTGTAAACTTTTTCTGTGCCTAGTCACATTATTTTATAGCGTTTTTATTGCGTTATTAAATCCGGTGGCGCTGTGTGTTAGTTTCCTGACTCCCATGTCACATGGTCTGTGATTGAATCCCATGGAACTATGACTTTATTTTTTAACAAACATTTCTTTGAAAAAATGAAACGTTTCCCTTGGTCAGAGATTAAATAAAACCTAACTCGCACCAAACAAATTTATATTTCTAAATATCACAACATGATCGAATTTAAGTCTTTTTAATAACAATGAATAGTCACCTATGCGTTACAAAATATACATTTATATTGATTTGAATCGCGTTTTGATTTAAATCGTAAACGCGTGTTTAAATATATGTGTTTAAAGGTGATATACTGTATAAAAGCGCTGATTCCTATGGAGTGTGTTCCGCCGGGGATTCAAAAAAATTATTTTAAATAGGCTGATAAAGCTTAGACTACTGTAACTGTATTCTAGCCTGTATTACAACAGAACATTGGACAATGGAATGTAAATTGCAAAAATGCACTTGGAATCTGTCCAAGCCCTCCTACAAAAATTATTTAAACTGCGACACTGATCATTCATCTCTAAATAAACTTTATTTTATATAGCGTTTTAAGCGAATAGGTAATTAGATTGCTCATAAACCTAATCGCTTTTTCTACATAAACACAGCGTGATTGCTCTCTGAAAATGCTTTTCCTTTATATTTACAGTAGGCTCAGATTTCAACTATAGATCGTATTATTATAAACTTTCTTGGAAAAATGTATTTTATGTAAACCATGTTTGCTATTAATTCATTTAGGGCTAAAATATGTTCATTGTCTTCCAATCAAGTCGAGTTGACATTGGAAGCTTGCCACACCCGGACTGTTAAACCAACGCATTAGCACGTCAAAGCCCATTGAGGGTATTGAGCCAGTATTGGCTTTAGCATTCCCCCCCTCTCCCCTCAATTCAATTCAATTCAAGGTGTTTTATTTGCATGACAGATGGGTACAAGCAGTGTTGAGTAGGTATATTGTAACGCTTACGGCCGACAGGCACTGTGTAAGAGGCGGCGTACCAGAGCAGCGCACCGAGCGAGCGTCTGCTTTTATAACTTACTTTTTAAAATTAGTCAAGCAATATGAAGCATCTCCTTTTACTTTTAAGTCCCTTAAATACATTGAGCACAGCTTTCTCACCACTTAAGATTGCTTTTGATACCATCCTTACACAAAGCAGAAGGGAAATCTTAGTGCCTGAGCATAAAAAGAATAGGAGCATACTGCAACGCGTGTGAAGTCAATAAACTATATTAATTTTGGAACTTAAACATACAGTATATGGCTGGTCTCGGTACTTTAAAGAAAACATACACACCAGTATTCCATTTCTCCCTAAACATTTTAAGCTTCAAAGTCTTTAACTAACGTGATACCGGAGTCAACAAGCATACTTTTAGAATTTGATTAAAAGGGAATATAATATGGAATCGCGTATCTCAAGAAATTAATAACGATATAATTATATTCATGTTGCAAAAGAACTGCAACGGACATAAAAACTCCCTTGCTTTTAACGGAGCGTTTCATAATTTCTAACTACTAAAATGATTTAAACTGCGACACTTATCATTCAACCAGAGCTCGAAATATCACAAGGATCCTCTAGAGCACAGCAAAGACTGTATTAAAAGAATCGCGTATCTCAAGAAATTAATAAGATATAATTATATTTGTGTAATTCTTATAATTATATAATGCCAGCGAACTCTTGTTTTTATGTCCACTATAACAGACAATCTCCTTTGCTTTTAACCGAGCGTTTAATAATTTCCTAAAATGAAAATGATTTACTTTATTTCCCTCAAGGGATCAATAAAAGTATCTATCATCTGTCTAAACTATGGGACAGAATTCTGGGATCTCCCCATACCAGAAATTATGGTAGGGCTTCAGAATGGTGATTGGCCAACCAACAAAAACAACCATATAAACATAATACCAACCAAAAACATAGATAACGACCACAATACAAAATCAAATATATCAAACCATTATACTCTCGCAAATTCCTCCAATTATCATAATCCCACCCCTTATGCAAAACCAAACCCTCCTCCCATCCCAGTTTATCCTCTTTATCATCCTCAAAATCTACCTCGATTTTCAACTTAAAGCATTACTGCTTACTGGGTTTTTGAGGGGGGGGGGGAGGTGTCTTTCGCTGGAAATCTCGCCTGCTTCCACTACTCAACCCCCTCTCTGCCGGAGTGCTGGCTGTGACGAATTTAACCGGTTTCACAGGTATTCAAAGTAGGAAGTACAGTGTGAAGTGGTAGCTGGGCTACTCCCTCAATAGAATCGCTTTAACATGCTAATGCGTTGGTTTAACAGTCCGGGAGTGGCAAGCTTCCAATGTCAACTCGACTCGATTGGAAGACAATGAACGTATTTTAGCCCTAAATGAATTAATAGCAAACATGGTTTACATAAAATACATTTTTCCAAGAAAGTTTATAATAATACGATCTATAGTTGAAATCTGAGCCTAAATATAAAGGAAAAGCATTTTCAGAGAGCAATCACGTTGTGTTTATGTAGAAAAAGCGATTAGATTTATGAGCAATCTAATTACCTATTCGCTTAAAACGCTATATAAAATAAAGTTTATTTAGAGATGAATGATCAGTGTCGCAGTTTAAATAATTTTCGTAGGACGGCTTGGACAGATTCCAAGTGCATTTTTGCAATTTACATTGCATTGTCCAATGTGCGGTTGTAAAACAATTTAGAATACAGTTAGTCTAAGCTTTATCAGCTTTATTTATGGGTTGCAATTTAGAAAAATTCAAAAACCGCACTCAAAATGCAATTTAGAGCTTTCTGGCAGGAGGAGACACCCACATTATAATGTAACATGCCACTGTTAATGCATGAACAAAGTTATACTTCAATTTTCCTTAGATACGCGATAAAAAAAAATTTTTTTGAATCCCCCGCGGAACACACTCCATAAGAATCAGCGCTTTTATACAGTATATCGCTTTTAAACACATATATTTAAACATGCGTTTACGATTTAAATCAAAACGCGATTCAAATCAATATAAATGTTTATTTTGTAACACATAGGTGACTATTCATTGTTATTAAAAAGACTTAAATTCGATCATGTTGTGATATTAAGAAATATAAATTTGTTTGGTGCGAGTGAGGTTTTATTTAATCTCTGACCAAGGGAAACGTTTCATTTTTTCAAAGAAATGTTTGTTAAAAAATAAAGTCATAGTTCCATGGGATTCAATCACATTTATACATTTTAGAAATGTTTCATCCATACAAACACCACAAAACTATTCTCGATTGTATTTCTGAATGGTATGTTACACTTAGTTCACTGTTTTAAATACATCTAATTAAGAAAGTTAGGTGTTAGCATAAACTATTAGCAATAATATTAAATTTAGCACTTTAATAAGTTGTTGCACTTTCCCCCGCATCTTGTAAAAATATATTTTCATTGTTCAAATATACATTAAATCTGACTATCATATAATAAGTTAAATTCAAAACTAAAGACAAAATAGGGTTAAATATAATTCAAAATATTTTGCTAACAATGTTAACTGTTTATGAATAATAAAATGTATTAACTAAGGAGTAGGATGGCACAGTTGTTAGTATGTTTTTTGTTTTGTTTCTTTTTCATAAATACAACAGTAGTACCTGATGTCTCAAAATTAAATTATGCATGCAAACCTGTGAACTAGAAAGATAACTAAGATATCCATCCATTTATAATGGTGGCAAAGTGGTTAGCATTGCTATCTTGGAGCACTGGAGTCCTAGGTTCAATTCCTGCCATCCTGTGTGTGTGGGGTTTGCATGTTCTCTCTGGGTTACATGGTTTTTCTCCATATGTGTGATATGACTCCCTCTCGCACTCCAAAACATACTGGTAAGTTAATTGGTTTATGGGAAAACTGGCCCTGGTGTGTGTGTGTTTGTGTCTGTCTGTCCTGTGATGGACTGGCGCTATGTCCAGGGTGTATTCTGCCTTGTGTCCGTTGCTTACTGGGATAGGCTCCAAATCCTCTGTACTGGATAAAGAGATTAGAAATGGATGGAAGTAAAGGCACTGTGTGGATGGAACTATACACAGTGTTAGAAACCCACTATGAAATGGCAGCATCTCACTGAGAATAAAATATTTTATAGTGCTGGCTTAAGGAAACAGCCTTTCCACCTCTCTTGCACATCAGTATCCATACCTAGTTATTTAAACAAATTGCCTCTAATTATAAACATCTTAATATGCTGGCTCTGTGGATCCGCATCAGCTATGTTTGCCCATTCCTTCAATTCATGTGCATCCAACACACAGTTCAACGCTAGCAACTACACAAATTCTAAAATACAATCCTCATTTCAGTATCTATGTAAACATACAGTCTGTTAACTTCATCATCTTCATCAAAAGTATGCCTAACCCCATTAGGAAGTGTTCTTGTTATCAGTGTATTCCTCAGCTATCCCAAAATTATCTTCTTCTTACCATCATCTCTAGTCTTTTATCCTGCAATAACTCAGCCAACACTTAAATCTCCAAAAGCTGCTTGTGTTAATTTCTTGAAATCACAAATATCATGTGTAAATACTGGCCATGTAATACTCTGCATTGTGGAATAATAGTTTATTTTAAAGGGAACTAGAGAAACTAAGAACTAGAGAAATCAAGAAAGGCTTTTTTTTCTAGAATTAATAAATGCACACCCTGTTCACTGGGGAAATTAAATCCACACTGAGCAATCTTCAATATGTTCAGAATATGACAGCAAGAATCCTATCAGGGATGCATTACACCTGTTTTCAAGTCCTTGCATTGGTTATCTATCAGGTTTCGAGTCAACTTCAAAATCCTCATCCTCATTCAGTACCTACAGTATATGGCTTATTATCTGTCTACTCCCCACCTTTGTCTGTCTGACTCTGGTCTTCTAGCTGTCCTCAAGAACATCTACATTCTGTGGGTGACAGGGTCTTCTCTAGCTGCACCCCAGAGCTCTCAATTTGTATTCCCAGTGATATCAGTCACGTACCCTGAGTGCATTTAAATCTAACCTCAGAACCTTTCTTTTCAGAAGACTTAGTGTCTGTATCTGCTTCATTTTCTAATTTTGGTAGCATCTCTAACTGCTTGTCTTTCTTATATGTATTTACTTTGTAATCTGTGGTCCTTTTATCTGTTTTTATATCTACTTTATTGCTTTGAGATGCCACTTTTAAAGGTGATATATAAAATAAAGTTTTTTATTATTGTTATAGAGAAACATGATCAGTTTTCCCTGGTTCAGATAAAAAGATCTAAAGCATACTAGTTTGTCACTCTTCTCATTCCCTTTGCTAAATAACTTTTCATGTCTTTATTTAGTGGTTTCATTAGTGACAAAGGCTAAACTTTCTTGGAAAAATGTATTTTATGTGTTGCGGAAAAAACTGACTTGCTTTAACAAAGTATGTTTACAAATCCTTTCACCTGGCAATCTACCTGAATGCCCAACTATCTGAGAAGCCCTCCATGAAACCATGGTTGCTATTAATTCATTTAGGGCTCATTGACAGAATTGCTGTTTTTTATGCATGCTAATTTTCTGATTCCTCACTCTGTTTCATGTTTATAGATAAGACTTTATTGATCGCGAAGGGAAATTGATGTACATGTTCATGTACATGATGAATATGTTTGCATGTTCTTTTGTAACATACACCTTTTTGTGATTTTTTTGTATATCTAAGCAAGTGTTCCTGCATCCCTCTTCTGCACTATAGGCATGACTTTTTTTCTGTTTGCTCCATTTCTAAAACTTTTTGCTCATGTGCATTTTTGTATTTTTTTACACCTCTAGCACTTTAACGTCCTGCATTTTCATTTGCCTTAATTTGTAGAATGAATTTGAGTTTTAGCCTTAAAAATCTTAAGTTTTCACTATCTTTTGTTTCTTGTCCTACAACTGTTATTATTGATCACTGAATTATTGTACTTGACATGACTTCATTCAGCCTTTCCTGAACGTCTATGACAGGCAGAGAGAGTGCTGTTTCTGGTGCGATCTTTTGCAGGTGACATTTCACTGTTTTAAACGAACAAGAAATTAGATTGCTCATAAATCACTTATCCTATATAAATACAGCGTAATTGCCCTCCGAAAATCCTCTTTTTCTTGTTAGTTTTAGAGACCTTGATCGAAACTGATTTTAGATGTCAGAAAGGATTTCTTTTCTCTGTATTTCCTACATTGCTTTGTTGAGATTTTAACTTTATATTTAGGCTCAGATTTCAACTATAAATCGTACACTAATTAATAGCAGTAAATACTGATGTTTTGCTCCCTCTTACCACAAAAATATATATGTTTTGTAGCTGGGATGAACTTTATTTCGTACGCGTAGCTACTACCATTCGGACACGAAGCGGTTAAAGATGGCGGCAAATCAGACACCCAGAGGAGGGGGGGGGGGGGGCGTCTTCTCGCCTCCATAACTAAAATGCCAAATAGGAGTGGCTTAAGCGACATACACAGTCGTGTAACTGACAGTTTGAGGTAGCCTATCATGTAAATTTCGCTTTGTTGCTGATAGGTTAAGCTTTCGAAACTCTGCCCCAAAGTCATGTGACTGATTTTTCGCCCTGTTTCGTTGGTTAAACGCAATGATCACAAGCACCACCATGGTAACTGGGATGTGTAGTTTTTAATTCCGTTTGAATTATAACTGTACGTACTGTCTTCATATTTGGCCAGGGCTTTGCTGTAAGTGTAAACTCAAACTCAAAGTATTGCCCTGGTCAATGAAAAAAAGAATGTTGACCAGGGCAATACTTTGAGTTTACACTTACAGCTTGTCCAAGGTCATTCATTATTAATACTATTAGTAATATCTTCGTTAAAGACTGATGGCCACAGCTCAAACATGAGAGGTTGAGCTTTATTAGCTCCACCTTGCGGAAATTCCGGATACTATTATTTTGCTTGTCGTATTATAGGAGAATTTACGGTAACTAGCGGTATTTACCGGTAACTCGCGGTATTTACCGGTAGCTTGCGGTAGACTGCGTACAGCGTACAGGAAAATAATACGGTATCGCCCGCGCATTTTGAATGGCTGCATCTGTAGTTGTAAGACAACTGGTTCTACTGAAGACCATCATGTTTCAGAAGTTTTTGTCATTGGATTTGATTGTATTAAACTCATACTTTTTGGGTTGAGGAACATTTTCAAATCTGATGCCTGGCGATCTTCAGAGAAGAGTGCAGGATTTTTGTGTTTAAGCCCCAGCTAGGGACAGGGTTAGCATTCCCACACTACAATGACAGTTTTTAAGTCCAGTGCTGCATTTTGGGTCCCAAGGGAATATTAGAATGAGTGATAATTAGCTCCTTTCTGAAACTTTTTTTTTCTGAGACTCTTGGCTGTCTTTCTTGTACTTTACAGAGATGCATCCATTCAAAGTTCGCGGTACAAACACCTACCGCAGGCATTTCCCTATGTCATAACACGTCATACTGCAGTACGTGATTGGCTGGCCAAAATGACCGACAGGGGCACTCGTGGTGCGTTGGTCGGTCATGGAAAAGATTTAATCATTAAATGTCTTTATTGTGCACATTTTAATCTGCTAAGTATTGAATATTTATATGGAATTTTACAACTAAAGGGATTTTTTAGTAGCTGAGCATAAAAAGAAGAGGAGCATAACGCATCTGAAGGTCATAAACGATATTAATTTAGGAACATAAACATTACTGTATGTACGTAAACTGTACTGTGTATGGCTGGTCTTGGTAGTTTAAAGAAAAAATACACACCAGTCTTCCATTTCTCCCTAAACATTTTAAGCATGAAAGTTTTATGAAACGGTACCCAAATATGCGATTGCTGTATAGAATGAATTTTAATTTTAAAAATGTATTTAACACAAAAATTAAGCTGTTAATGTTCCTCCGCCTGAGAATATAGTCCCTCGTTGCTATGCAACACAGAAATACAGCCACAGGTAACTAGCAAAGAGAGGACATTATCTAGCCAATATAATAAAGGAATAACTTTTTTTGTTTATTTCTTTAGCACATTTATTTGAACATTTCCATCGATTGTACAAGCACTAAAGAACTATCCAATCCCTAGTTTGTCAGGCATTTTCTTTTACTATAACAGACAACGAAAATGATTTAAACTGCAACACTTATCATTCAACGAGAGCTCAAAATATCACAAGGATCCTCAAGAGTGCAACAGACACAGAAAAAGCTAATAAGATCCATGAGAATCCAAGCTTTTTTATCTACGCTTTCTAATCTACGCTAAGAAGTAGTCTTTAAAATTTCTTCATCACACAGTAAAAAGTCAAAATTCTGGGGTGTGTGTATACCAGAGATTATGGCACGGCTTCAGAAGGGTGTCAGCCAATCAGATTCCAGGACCGGAATTATCTGTTTCATATTCAGGAATATAATATGGAGTCACGTATCTAAAGAAATGAATAATGATATTAATTTAAGGATCAAAATAGCTAAATCTATGTATCTACAGATGCAGCCATTCAAAACAAGCGGGCGATACCCCATTTAAACGCGGTGCGCTTGTCACAGTATAATATAAAGTTACCATATAAATCGTATTAATACCGTATTAATACAGTATATTCTTCCATAATACCGCATGGTACCACAAGTAAAATAATAGTATCCGGAATTTCTGCAAGGCGGAGCTAATAAAGCTCAACCTCTCATGTGCAGCATTTGAGCTGTCACAATCAAAGTCTTTACAGCAGATATTACTAATAGTATTAATAATGAGTGACCTTGGACAGGTTGTAAATTCAAAATATTACCCTGGTCCACATTCTTTGTAACCATCTTTGTAAACGAAAATACTTTATTTTTTCATTAACAAAAAGTAACACCACAGCATTTCATTGATCCGATCACGCATTTGCTTCCAATCATGCAAAGTCATTTTTGAGAATCTTCGATTCACCATGCCTTTCACATGCTCATAAAATATATTAATTTAGGAACATTAACATATTACTGTATGCAAACTGTACTGTATATGTACACTATATGTATATTTAATGTCTTTACTGTGCACGTTTTAGTATTGAATATTTATATGGGATTTTACCACTGAAGGGAAATTTTAGTAGCTGAGCATAAAAAGAATAGGAGCATAACGAATACGAAGGTCATAAACTATATTAATTTTGGAACATAAACATACAGTATTACAGTATGTAAACTGTATATGGCTGGTCTCAGTACTTTAAAGAAAAACACACCAGTATTCCATTTCTCCCTAAACATTTTAAGCATCAAAGTCTTTAACTAACATGTGAAACAACATGTGTATAAAAAGTGGTAGTTTTAAGCTTTTCTGCGAATATGCAATATTACTGACAAGTAATTGACTTTTTTATATTTCTAAATATCACAACATGTTCGAATCTAAGTCATTTTTTAATAACAACGAATACATATCACTGTCTTTCCCTCTGAATCGCTCCAGAAGCAGGAACCGGTATCGCGTGGGGATCTCTTTAGATCTCCCTTCAGATTTAAAAGGTTATTAATAATATCTTTGGTGTCACATCTTCCCAGTTTAGCTGATCTTTTGCTGCCTATGCATGCTTACACAGCTACCTGGATAAACTACCATACTTGACTGAGAAAGCTTTAGAGAACTTAACGTTTTTATTATCAACAAATTGTAAATATGACGTTTACATTGGCATTATTAATTTTTCACTTGAGTGTATGGAGGAGTTGCAGCTGTCAATGAGAGCAGACCCCCCCTCTTAGGCTGCGCAAACGATTTTTAAATTTTTTACAAAGTATAAAAAAATAGATATAATGATATTGTGACTCTACAGGGTTCACATGGGCACCCTCACCACTGCCATATCAGGACAGCCCCCCACCATCAGGGGCTCAAACCCAGGCCTCCAGCGTCACTCAACAGGGACCCAACCTCTTGAGCCAAAGGGGAATCTCCACTCAGCTCAGCCTGGTCCCTGCCTGGTCCCTGCTAGAACCAGGGAAGGGCGGTGACGTCACCACGCTGGTAAGCTGACTCTCAAGAGTAATGGATGCTGTATGCATTACAATATAAACATTTACCATCAAACTTTAAATCAGCAATTGATTTAAAGACCATCTGTCAAAGTGCAATGAAATACAATATTGTTGTTGTTGTTATTGTTGTTTTTATCCTGTAAAGCACTTTGAGAAGCCACCTTTAAAGGCGCTATATAAAGGCATTTATATAAAGGCGCTGATTCTTACGGAATGTCCTTTCTTTTTCTTTTTTTTCAGCATGGAACCTATTACTTGATTCTTATGGAAGCCCGTTTCCGCCAGGGATTAAAAAAAAAACACACATTTCATTGACAAAAAGTAATGCCACACTCTCTTGTTTAAAGCACCACGTCTCTTCCCATTAAAAAGAGGAGACACCTTACACCTTAACTCTTCAGTTCACAGCGAAATTTCACCAGAGCCTCTCACTTATAGCTTATGCTAACACCTAACTTTCTTAACGTGAGAGGTACTAATGTAAGCAAAAAAAAAGGGGTTTTGGAGGGGGGCAGCAGTCACCCCGGGTTCCAGTTAGTGCGTGATTCCAAATCAATGAAAAACCGAAGGTTTAAAAAAAGAGAATTAGCTCACTTATAGTTTTATGTGGAGGCTGTGAACATTTTCACAAGTCGTGGTCTTCAAAATGCATTTTGTTTAAAGGCTTTCTGTGTTTCCCCTCTAAAGATATGGACAGAAAAATATTCGAGCATGGTCAAAAAGCTTGGTTTTTATCGTTTGTAGCTCAAATCCTGCTTAACTAAAAATTACACACAAGAAGAGTATTATTGGACAATGTTGTGATGCTCAAAAAATTAATAACAATATTAATTCAAAGATCTAAATATAATTAACGCTTACGCTTGACATTAGAGGTGCCTGCCTGCATGGTGACCACTCGACAGCCAGCTGGCTGTGCCAAAAAAAAAAAAAAAAAAAATGGTCTAACAACTCTTAAGCATACTTAAGCATACTGTAGTTTTTGTTAACACAAGTTAATCAGTGAAAAGACCACGGGCATTCTCAGAGTAGAATAGGCATGCCTTCCAATCAAAGACAGTCACCCTTCCCCCCACGGAAAGACAGACAAATGTTTTCACTGCCTGGTAGTTAAAAGCCATTAATACTTTCGTTGAAGTTTAAATAAAGTTGATGTTTAGTCTTTTCGCTAGACTTGACTATTTAGCCATGATATTTACAATAGATTGTCATTAAACAACCTTCTGTTCATTAACCTTCCTCGTGCTCATAAATGTGCTCATAAATTGTGCTAGGAAGAAAACAGATAAGTGTTCTGAAAGGTCACATATAAACAGGTTTTCGATGGACAGAATGATAGATTAACATACTGTAGAGGAAAACAGTATAGGCATTGTTGATATGAGTGAAACCACATTTCCCAAATTTATGTGCTTTTCTATATTGGAACAATGGGACTAATAAGTTCTAGTAAAAACTTACAGTATTCAGAATTGGTAATGGTTAGAAATCCCATTTTATGATAAGGGACTCTGGTCGTTATCCTAAACGGAAAGCAACTCAGTTTATATTACAGTATATTTCGCTTTGCTTGGTAAAATTTGCATGCTCACTTGTTCTCAATATTTTTAGATATCCATCAATACCACATCATTCAACGCTATTATTAGTTCAGGGAAAGATATTCTGCTTGCAATATGCATGAAGGTGTGGCCTTTAACAGCAATTGTAACAGCTCTTATCTGTTACTAAAGGGTGGAAATAGTCAATTGTAATAAGAAAAGGAAGTAGGTAGATTACATAGGTTTTTATATAATACATGCACTTAATTTACTATCCTCAGATGGCTGTTTATTCTCATTATGAGAGCCTGCTTTGTTTGAATTAGATTGCTAATTCCAACTGACTAAATTAATTTTTCCTCAAATATAACAAAGAGAATTCGATATAGTACAAATGCAAGCAGTTCTCATGGCCAGATTCAATTTTTTTTATCTTAATTTTTATGGGTATGTGGACAGCTTTTCAAGTGCATTTTGTGAAATAAAAAAAATAAAATTGTAATCAATAAATGTAATGTTAAGATTGAGAGTTTTTGTGAAATCCCTCTGGAACAGGACAGTGTCTTTCTGGAATGCTTGTCAGCTCTCCTTAACTCAGTAACGCTGCACCTCCATCTGTATTATTCCTTATCTTTTTCTACCAACCTCTTTAAGAACATACCGTCATGTTAAGTAAAAAAAAACAATAACAGAGAAAAACACACTGCCTTGAACCCTAGAAAATAACAAGTTTTAATTTTAGTGTTTAGTTTCTAAGCTTGTTCTTTTAGTCGGTTTTGTTTTATTATTAATTTGGGTGTCTCCTCTTGCCAGAAAGCGCTAAAGGCACTCTTGCATTTTGAGTGTGTTTTTTTACTTTTTTAAATTGCAACCCATAAATAAAGCCATATGGATGTTTTTAGGTCACATATCCACAGCTGGCAACTTTTTCATGAATGTTCAAAAACATGATGACATGAGAAAGGGTTACCTGTAGGTTACCTGATAACTCTTGGGGTGCGACACAGGAAGTGAATTGCAGAATGCTGGAAATACACAACTCAGTAGAAATGGCAAGCAGCTTGGGTGTGGGAGCAGAGCATAAGCAGGGTTGATCATCTCCCAGTGGATCTAGAAGACTTCCCTGAAGCATTTCTCTTGATCTGTGAATCTTTCTGGGCAAGTCCCCACCTCAAAGGGAAATCTCAGGTGGTTGTCTCTACCTTAAGCCCTAATGATGCTTAACATTTCAAGAAGCCCCTGTAGTCTTTACTTTAGTAGAGTGCAGAGATATTTACTTGCTCATATTATGTAAATTCATGATTTTCTTCTATTGTGACTCTGTCCAGCAAATTAACAATAGTGATAATAATGAACTTTTATGTATATATCGCCTTTAAAGGTGGCTTCTCAAAGTGCTTTACGGGATAAAAACAGCAATAACAGCAACAATACTGTATTTCACTGCACTTTGACAGATCGTCTTTAAATCAATTGTTCTCAGAATTTCCACGCCTCCAAACTAAGAAGGTTTCTGAGAATGCCCCGTGGGCTTTTCACTGATAAACTTGTGTTAACAAAAACACAAGTTTGCTTAAGAGTTGTTAAACCGGTTTTTATCTATTTTTTGGCACAGCCAGCCGGCTGTCGAGTGGTATTAAATGCAACTTTTTTGTATAGATGACTTTGCTAAAATGTATTTAAAAATAAAAATGATAACAATTGGCATGCCTGTAGCTTTTTCACGAAACCTCCTAGAGTTACAAACACTTGCTTTGTGTCACATTGTGACTGTTTTCACAGCCTTCACTATGTCGTTTTTAAGCCATTTTGAATATTCTTCTGTCCATATCTTTGGAGGGGAAACACAGAAAGCCTTCAAACAAAATGCATTTTGAAGACCACGACTTGTGAAAATGTTCACAGCCTCCACATAAAACTATAAGTGAGCTAATTCTCTTTTTTAAACCTTTGGTTTTTCATTGATGCGTAATCACGCACTAACTGGAAACCGGGGGGACTGCTGCTTACAGTAGTACTTCTCACGTTAAGAAAGTTAGGTGTTAGCAGAAACTATTAGTGAGAGGCTCTGGTGAAATTTCGCTGTGAACTGAAGAGTTAAGGTGAAAGGTGTCACCTCTTTTTAACAGGAAGAGACGTGGTGCTTTAAACAAGAGAGTGTGGCATTACTTTTTGTCAATGAAATAGTGTGAATAGTTTTTAATCCCTGGCAGAAACAGGCTTCCATAAGAATCAAGATATAGGTTTATTCCATGCTGAAAAAAAGAAGAAAGGAAACACATTCCATAAGAATCAGCGCCTTTATATAACGCCTTTATATAGCGCCTTTATATAAATGCCTTTATATAGTGCCATTAAAGGTGGCTTCTCAAAGTGCTTTACAGGATAAAAACAACAACAACAATATTGTATTTTATTGCAGTTTGACAGATGGTCTTTAAATAAATTGTTGATTTAAAGTTTGACAGTAAATGTTTATATTGTAACGCATACAGCCTCCATTACTCTTGAGAGTCAGCTTACCAGCGCGGTGACGTCACCGCCCTTCCCTGGTTCTAGCAGGGACCAGACTGAGCTGAGTGGAGATTCCCCTTTGGCTCAAGAGGTTGGGTCCCTGTTGAGTGACGCTGGAGGCCTGGGTTTGAGTCCCTGATGGTGGAGGGCTGTCCTGATATGGCAGTGGTGAGGATGCCCTGTAGAGTTACAATATCATTATATCTATTTTTTTATTCTTTATAAAAATTTAAAAAATCGTTTGCGCAGCCTAAGAGGGGGGGGGGGGGGGGTCTGCTCTCATTGACAGCTGACACTCCTCCATACACTCAAGTGAAAAATTAGTAATGCCAATGTAAACGTTGTATTTACAGTTTGTTGATAATAAAAATGTTAAGTTCTCTAAAGCTTTCTCAGTCAAGTATGGTAGTTTACCCAGGTAGCTGTGTAAGCATGCATAGGCAGCAAAAGATCAGCTAAACTGTTAAGATGCGACACCGAAGATATTATTAATAACCTTTTAAATCTAAAGAGATCCCCACACGATACCGGTTCCTGCTTCTGGAGCGATACAGAGGGAAAGATGGTGATAAGTATTCGTTGTTATTAAAAAATGACTTGGATTCGAACATGTTGTGATATTTAGAAATATAAAAAACTCAATTACTTGTCCATAATATTTGTTATTTTATTTTTTCAAAGAAATGTTGGTTAAAAGAAAATTTGTGACACTAGCTGGATTTAAACAGCAAACCTCTCGCTTATAAGTCATGCACTTAGACCATCACGCCACTCGCATGGTCACATGATGAGAGGTGAAACAGCCCTACACATATCAACAGACATTGTATGTGTACAGTATATACTACTGTTTGTGTTGCAGTACATTAATATAATTATATCGTTATTAATTTCTTTAGATACGCAATTCCATATTATATTCCCTATTAATCAAATTCTAAAAGTATGCTTGTTTACTCCGGTATCGAGCGTACAGATGCAGCCATTCAAAACAAGCGGGATATGCTGCAGGATAACATGGCGGGCATGTCGCAGTACACAGCATCATACCGTATGCAAATTAGATTATGTTAATAGTATCCAGAATCACCTTGTAAAACCGCCAGGTGGAGCTAACAAAGGTTAACCTCTCCTGTACAGCATTTGAGCTATCACCAGAAAATGTCGGTTTCGAATCCCGATCACTGCTGAGGGACAATCTTTCTTCAATTAAGAATTTAAGTTGTATACTCTTTAGACTTTTAAATTTAAACAGTGTATTACAGCATGTTAATCATTAAACATTAAAAAGGTGGTATATTTTCTAAAAGCAAGATTGTTCTGTTGGACAAAAGTACACAACCTCATACCTTTATCATAAATATTTTAATTATGCAGGAATATTTTATGCATCAAAGTCTTTACCGAAGATATTACTAATAGTATTAATAATGAATGACCTTGGACAAGCTGTAAGCTCAAAGTATTACCCTGGTCCACATTCTCTGTAACCGTCTTTGTAAACGAAAATAGTTTATTTTTTCATTGAGAAAAAGTAACACCACAGCATTTAGTTGATCTGATCACGCATTTGTTTCCAATCATACAAAGTAATTCTTGAAAATCTCCGATTCACCATGCCTTTCACATGCTCATAAACGATATTAATTTAGGAACATAAACATATTACTGTATGTAAACTGTACTGTATATTGCTGGTCTTGGTAGTTTAAAGAAAAAATACACACCAGTATTCCATTTCTCCCTAAACATTTTAAGCATCAAAGTCTTACATGTTGTTATTTGGGAAACGTTTTTACGTGCTCCTTCTGACCATATTAGGATTATATACTTTGTGAAAAGTGATAGTATTTTAACCTTTTCTGTGAATTTGCTTGTTATCTAACAAATGCATACTTTTAGAATTTGATTAACGGAATATAATATGGAATTGCGTATCTAAACAAATTAATAACGATATAATTATATTCATGTACTGTCTGGCAGAATAAACTGAAGAGGTTAGTTAATGTGACACAGAATTATTGAGAATTATCACCTCTTTTTACACTTGAGAACAAATGAGAACATTCCACTCAGTGGGCGGTGCATTGTTATCTCAATCACCTACTAATTCCTTTTACACCACTGGACGACAGGAGAATGTGACTGTACTGGATCTGTACAGAATGTGTGTTCCAATCAATACAGTAATTGATTAAAATCGCAATCGCGTGTTTCATTAAATGCCTTTTTTGATTCACAATCTCAAAATGAAAACCGCGGTAAAGTCACCTTGAAAAAAAAAAACGATTTTGGCACACCTGTAGCATTTTCACGAAACCTCCTAGAGTTGTGAGAACACTTGCTTTGTGTATAAAGTACATTGTAAATGTTTTCACAGCCTTCACTTTGTCGTTTTTATGCCATTTTTTTTACCACGCACAAATATTCCCTTGTCCCTATCTTCGCAAGGGAATCAGTGCGAATTTTAATACTAATTAAATGACCGCGGGCACTTTCCACCCCCTCTACATTCCCAGAGTAGAACAGACTAACCTTCTAATGAAAGACGGTCCATCCCCCCACGGACAGGAAAATTGCCCACAGGCACTTAAACTTAATATGGTCAGTAACAGTAAACAGTAACATGGTCAGAAGGAGCACGTACAAACGTTTCCGAAATAACCACATGTAAGACTCTGATGCTTAAAATGTTTAGGGAGAAAGTGGAATACTGGTGTGTATTTTTTCTTTAAACTACCAATACCAGCCATATACAATCTGTAACGTGGGGATTTCTATATGTCTTTATTTAGTGGTTACATTAGTGACAAAGGCTAAACTTTTAGCTTCAGTAACGCGGACGCCGTATGGCATACATGTTTGTTTTGGGTTTTGCTTGTTCACATATCTCTCCTTTTTATAAAACGACATGGTTGAAAACTGTTCCAGAGCCACTGTTGTTTCATCAGTGAAAAGTACATCATGAAATGCCTCTCCCTGTTCAATCCGCTGGAAAAAAGAAAAGGAGCATAAAGCGTCTGATGGTCATAAACGATATTCATTTAGGAACAGCATCAGAGATATATTTTTAACTGCACTGCATCGGAGAGAATACCATAGTGTGTTTTTTTTTTTTTACTCCCTGGCCGAAACTGGCTTCCATAAGAATCAGTATGGCTCAGAGATTAAATAAAACTTCACTCGCACCAAACAAATGTATATTTCTAAATATCACAACATGATCGAATTTAAGTCATTTTAATAACAATGAATAGTCACCTATGTGTTACAATATAAACATTTATATTGATTTAAATCGCGTTTAAATCGCCTTTATTTAAAACCCATAAATAAAGCTGATACTGTTTAGACTTTTAATTATTTAAAACTGTATTACAGCGGCACAATGCACAATGCAACGTAAATCGCTATCTTTGTCTTCTGTGTAATAATGTTCACCTCTCTGTCCAGCAAATTAACAATAGTAATAATAATGAACTTTATTGTATATGGCGCCTTTAAAGGTTGCTCCTCAAAGTGCTTTACAGGTTAAGAACAATAACAACAATACTGTTAGGCTGGGCAAACGATTTTTTTTTAAGAAATACAAAATGAGATATAATGATCTATTCCGGCTTAGACATTAACGAAGAGCATAACACGTGGCGGCGTAGCGGTCGTCTCTGGCTTTCCCATCTACTGTATTACCGATGCACTGCAAATACAACCCCCCCTCTCTGAGGGAGTGCTGGCTGTGATGAATTAAACCGGTTTCACAGGTATTTTCAAAGTAGAAGGGGGCGAGATTTCCAGCGAAAGACACCTCCTCCCTTCAAAAACCCAGTAAGTACAGTACTTACTAGTTAAGAAAGCTAGGCTCCTCATGAAATCGCATTAACATGCTAATGCGTTGGTGTAACAGTCCGGGCGTGGCAAGCTTCTAATGTCAACTCCACTACGGTGAAAGGAACCCTTCTTTCATTGGAAGACAGTGAACATATTCTAGCCCTAAATGAATTAATAGCAAACATGGTTTACATAAAAGACATTTTTCCAAGAAAGTTTAGCCTTTGTCACTAATGAAACCACTAAATAAAGACATAAATATAGAAATCTTAAGATTTTTAAAATACATGACTTTGCTAAAATTTATTTAAAAATAAAAACGATTACAAACGCCAGTGGAGAGAGAGAACAGGTGAGGGATGTTGGTTTTGCATAAGGGGCAGGGCTATGGAAATGAGGTCTATTTGGAAATGTGGAGTTACATGTTCTGGCTGTTTGTGAATTATTGTTGTTGAGTATGGAGTGTTGAGGTATTGATTTTGTGTAATGCTTTATGTTGAAAATTGAGGTGGATTTTGTTTATAATAAAGAGGATAAACTGGGATGGGAGGAGGGTTTGGTTTTGCATAAAGGGATTATGATAATTGGATGAATTTGAGAGAGTTTAATGGTTTGATATATTTGATTTTGTATTGTGGTTGTTATCTATGTTTTTGGTTGGTATTATGTTTATATGGTTGTTTTTGTTGGTTGGTCGTTATTATGGTTATTAATAATACGATCTTTAGTTGAAATCTGAGCCTAAATAAAAAGAAAAAGCATTTTCAGAGAGCAATTACGCTGTGTTTATGTAGAAATACAAAATGAGATATAATGATGTGTTCCAGCTAAGACATTAACGAGTACAACCCCCCTCTCTGTGGGAGTGCTGGCTGTGACTAATTAAACCGGTTTCACAGGTATTTTCAAAGTAGAAGGGGGCGAGATTTCCAGCGAAAGACACCTCCCCCCTCCAACCCAAAGGTAGTACAGTACTTACTAGTTAAGAAAGCTAGGCTCCTCAATGAAATCACCTTAACATGCTAATGCATTGGTGTAACAGTCCGGGTGTGGCAAGCTTCTAATGTCAACTCGACTCGATTGGAAGACAATGAACATATTCTAGACCTAAATGAATTAATAGCAAACATGGTTTACATAAAATACATTTTTCCAAGAAAGTTTATAATAATACGATCTATAGTTGAAATCTGAGCCTAAATAAAAAGAAAAAGCTTTTTCAGAGAGCAATTACGCTGTGTTTATGTAGAATAAGTGATTAGGTTTATGAGCAATCTACTTACTTATTCGTTTAAAACGCTATATAAAATAAAGTTTATTATTAATTTGCTGGACAGAGCGGTGAACATTATTATGCATAAGACAAAGATAACGATCCTGATCAGTTTAGAAATCTGTGTATGCTGTAAGGTTTTTACTTCTTAAACTTTTAAAATACATGTTTCGAATAGAAAGAAATCCTCTTCCTGGTACAGTATGTATAGCAAACCAGCTCGTCTTTTTTCTCCAATCAGAGGGGTGTCAGATGGTGTCAGCCAATCACCATTCTGAAGCCCTACCATAATCTCTGGTATGGGGAGACCCCAGAATTCTGTCCGAAAGTTTATGTAGATAGATGATAGATACTTTTATTGATCCCGTGAGGGAAATAAAGTAAATCATTTTTATTTTAGGAAATTATTAAACCCTCGGTTAAAAGCAAAGGAGATTGTCTGTTATAGTGGACATAAAAACAAGAGTTCGCTGGCATCATATCCTAGAAGACACAGACCGGCGCCAGACCAGGAGAATGCCCACAGCGTAAAAAGAAAATGCCTGATGAACTAGGGATTGGACAGTTTCCAAGTGCTTGTACAATCGATGGAAATGTTCAAATAAATGTGCAAAAGAAATAAACAAAATAATCATTTATTTCTTTATCATATTGGCTAGCTAATGTCTTCTCTTTGCTAGTTAGTGGCTGTGTTTCTGCGTTGGGTAGCAACGGGTGACTGTTCTCAGGCGGAAGATGTAAACAGCTTAATTTTCGTGTTAAATAATTATTTAAAGTTAAAATTCATTCTATACAGCGATCGTATATTTGGGTACCGTTTAATAAAACTTTCATGCTTAAAATGTTTAGGGAGAAATGGAAGACTGGTGTGTATTTTTTCTTTAAACTACCAAGACCAGCCATACACAGTACAGTTTACGTACATACAGTAATGTTTATGTTCCTAAATTAATATCGTTTATGACCTTCAGATGCGTTATGCTCCTCTTCTTTTTATGCTCAGCTACTAAAATTTCCCTTTAGTGGTAAAATTCCATATAAATATTCAAAACTAAGCGGATTAAAATGTGCACAGTAAAGACATTAAATGATTAAATCTTTTCACTACCAACCAATGTACCACGAGTGCCCCTCTCGGTCATTTTGGCCAGCCAATCACTTACCGCGGTGCCCTGCGGTGGGTTGTGGGTAGTTTACCGCACCGCGGGTTTGTACCGTGCATTTTGAATGGCTGCATCTGTTTTTGCAGAAAAGATTAAAACTACCACTTTTCTCACAGAGTACTGTATACACGTTATTTCACGTAAGTTAAAGACTTTGATGCTTAAAATGTTGTTATATTTAGATATTTAGAAATAATGCCACCTTGCCGGGGTCCTGGAGGGGATGCCCTGCCAGGCGTTGCTGGATGTACCCAGGAACCAGCGGTACAACTACGAGGCGTTGGTGTTGGCATTTCGGCAGGAGAGGGGAGGCACCGGGACTGCTGCGGGTGAGATTGGCCCAACGCCATCGCCTAGCGGGAGAGCCACTGGGTCCGGTCGCTGCAGACGTGGCCTACTTAGCCTGCCAGGGTTACCTGACTCTCCCAGAGAAGGCCCACCGGGCGATAGCGCTCCAGGCGTTCCTCTGGGCCTGTTAGGAATCCCTGGTGGGAAGATACAAGGATCCTGTGCAGACGCAGGCACGGGTAATAGAAGGCAGGCGAACAATCCAAAACGAGAGGCAAGGTCGTGGTCAAAAGGCGTAAGGCAAATAGTAATCCAGGGAGAACTCCGGTAGCAGACAGTCCGAGCCGAGAGGCGAAGTGCAAAGTCGAAAAGGCAGAAGGAGAGTCCAATAACCAGAATAAATTAGGTACAGGAGAAAACGCCAGGTAGAGCTCTCAAGGATTAGACTCAATACCGAGCAGCGGGAAGCAAGTGAAGATGGTATAAATAGCACTGCGCACCGCACGGTGGATTGTGTGCAGGTGGTTTAACTCGTGTGGCCGCGTTTGTTAATAATCACCCGCTGCTGGTGCTGATTAGCTCGCTTAAGATTTGGTCTTGACTGCGTGGTGGTCGTGACAGTACCCCCCCCTTTACGGGCAGCTCCCGACGCCCGAGAAGGCCGATTGGGATAGTCCCTGTGGAAGTCTCTGATTAGCGTAGGGTCCAAAATATCCTTCTCCGGAACCCAAGATCTTTCTTCAGGGCCATAACCCTCCCAGTCAACCAGATACTGAAGGGTACCGCGGTTCCATCTATAGTCGAGGATCTTGTGGACTGTATATGCCTGGTGCCCCAGAATGCGACGCGGGGGTGGCGGGCGACGTTGGGGAGCCGCAAGAGGTGAGCGGTAGAAGGGTTTCAGGAGGGAGACGTGGAAAGACGGGTGGATTTTGAGGGTGGGGGGAAGTGCAAGACGGAAGGTAACTGGGGTGTTCCGGGAGGGTATCCTGAAGGGGCCGATATACCTAGGCCCGAGCTTCTTGGAAGGCAGGTGTAGAGGTAGGTTTCTTGTTGATAGCCAAACAAACTGTCCTCTGCGAAAACGGGGGGCTGGTCTGCGGTGTCGTTTTGCGAATTTGGCCTGGCTCTGGGTTGACTTGGTGAGAGCTGTCCTCACCATTCTCCAGGTCCTCCGCAGCTTGGAAATATATTGACGCACTGACGGCACAACCATGTCTGGAGGGGTGACAGGAATGAGAGTGGGTTGATAACCTAGAGAACAGAGGAAGGGAGAGAGACCTGTGGAGGAGGAGGTAAGAGAATTATGGGCATATTCTGCCCAGGGAAGTAGCGATGACCAGTCATCCTGCGAGTTGGAGGTGAAGGCTCTCAAAAAGGTAAGGAGGCTTTGGTTGGTCCGTTCAACCTGACCATTGGCCTCAGGATGATAACCCGAAGTCAGAGATACACGGGTCCCTAAAGCTTGGCAGAACGCCTTCCAAAAGGCCGAGACAAATTGAGGTACCCTGTCTGAGACCACATCTTCGGGCAACCCATGTATCCTAAAGACCTGTTCCACAAACAGTGACGCCATTTCCTGGGCTGTGGGCAATGCTGGGAGGGGGACGAAATGGGCTGCCTTGGAAAAACGATCAGAGATCACCAAGATTACCGTATGACCTTGACTGCTAGGAAGGTCCGTAATGAAGTCCACAGCTATGTGGGACCAAGGGCGGCGTGGGATCGGAAGAGGGTGAAGGAGACCAGTCTTCTTGGCACGCGGAATCTTGATCCTGGCACAGACCGGGCAAGCTTGGACGTACTCTGCAGCATCTGATCGCATGGAAGGCCACCAGAAATCTCTGGTGAGTAGGTCCAGAGTGCGTCTGCACCTGGGATGGCCTGCAAACCGGGAGTCATGCCCCCATTGCAGGACAGCAGAACGCAAGTCGTCCGGTAAAAAAAGCTTATCCGGGGGGCTGCACAAAGGAACTATAGCTCCATTGAGGGCACGTCTGATCTGATCCTCAATAGAGCAGTGGATCGCCCCGAGGATTCTGTTAGATGAAATGATTGGTTCCGGTGTGTAGTCCAGATCTGGGGGATCATGGATCCGAGAGAGAGCATCAGCCCTCCCATTCTTAGAGCCAGGCGTATAGGTGATACCCCATAGGCTGAGGCGTCAACCTCCACAATGAATGGCTGAGAGGGATCCAGTTGACGTAGAAGTGGTGCCGAACTAAAGAGTTGTTTTAAGCGTAAAAAAGCCTGGTTAGCCTCCGGGTTCCATTTACCCAAGCCTGGTCGATTGCGGGTTAGTGCTGTGATAGGCGCCACGATGGAGCTAAAGCTCCGGATGAAACGTCTATAGAAGTTGACAAAACCTAGAAAACGTTGAATTTGCTTTAAGTTACGAGGAGCTGGCCAGTCATTGATGGCCTCCACCTTAGCAGAGTCCATCTCTACACCAAGGGGGGAAATGATGTAACCCAGAAAGTGAATTTTAGAGGCGTGAAAAACGCACTTCTCAAGCTTGGCGTAGAGTTTGTTGTTAATGAGTCTAGTCAGGACCTCCTGGACATGGTGAACATGATCCCTAGCATTGGCAGAAAAGATGAGGATATCATCCAGGTAAACCAAAACAAAATTCCCAATAATGTCCCTAAAGATGTCATTCATGAATGACTGGAAGACCGCCGGGGCATTAACAAGACCAAAAGGCATCACATGATATTCATAATGTCCATGGGTGGTCATAAAGGCCGTCTTCCACTCATCCCCTTCACGTATCCTGATTAGGTTGTAAGCCCCCCATAGATCTAACTTCGAGAAGATGGAGGCTCCCCGTACGGACTCCAAAGCGGCTGGAATTAAAGGCAGGGGGTAATGATGTTTGACCGTAATGGAGTTCAGTCCTCTGTAATCAATACACGGCCGCAAGGAGCAGTCCTTCTTCCCAATAAAGAAAAAACCCGCACAGGCTGGAGAAGAGGAGGGACGAATGAATCCTGACTCCAGAGCCTCCTTAATATAATCTTGTAAAGCCTGATTCTCTGCCTGAGTGAGAGGGTAGATCTGTCCTTTGGGTGGAAGGGTTCCAGGGAGCAACTCTATAGCACAGTCACAGGTATGGTGAGGTGGAAGCGAAAGAGCCTTCTGCTTATCAAAGGCTTGTTTCACATGCCTGTATTGGGGCGGGATGGTAGAGTGCTCCACCATAGAGGTTACTGCAGCAGCAACCTTAACCGGCTGACGACAACAGTTGACATGACAGGAGTGGCTCCAGGCAATGATCTCGTTCTTGTCCCAGGAGATGTGGGGATCGTGCTCCTTGAGCCAGGGAAGACCCAGGATTACCGGGTAGGCAGGCGAGTCCAGAAGAAGGAGTGAAATTTCCTCAACATATGTAGCACCAACTGTTAGATAGAGAGGGACGGTCTGCCAGGTAATCCGTCCAGGTGCAATCTTGGATCCATCCAGAACTTGAATACAGATCGGGGTTGAGACGGGAGCCAGGGGAATATCCCACTTCTTAGCAAAAGTGGCATCTATAAAGTTCCCCGCTGCCCCCGAGTCAACAAAAACCAAAAGGGGAAGGTGTAAGTCAGTCCAAGAAATTTCAGCTGGGAATAAAGGGCCAGACGAGGTTTGAGAAAAAAACGGTACTACTGACTCTAACAGTAGGCTGCGGAAGGGTTGGAGGGATACTGGGGTCTCAAGGGACAAGCAGAGAGAAGGTGATCAGGTGCAGAGCAATAGAAACACCGTCCCTCCCGACGGCGCCTTTCCTTTTCCTCCGTGGAAAGGGGTGCATGATGCAGAGTGGGCACCGTGGGGGTAGTACCTTCAGGACGGCCAGGACTGCTTCCAGCATGACTCTCTGCTCTCCGCAGCCAAATGCGGGTGTCCAGTTCAACCACCTGAGCGATTGCTGATTCGAGAGAGCAGTTGTGAAGTGGCGAGAGCACCAGGTGGTCCTTTAGATCTTCAGAGAGACCCTTAGAAAAAAGGCAAATCAGGGCTTCAGGGTTCCAGTCAGACTCCGTGGGGAGGGCTTGGAATTCAGCCACATAATCATTCAGAGATCCATCCCCGGGTTGACTGGAGAAAAACGTGTCTGGAGCCGGTCAGCAAAAAGCTGGAAATCAGCAAACTGAAAATCTCCCCTAGCAAGCAACACAGCTGCCCAGTCCAGAGCCTTGCCGGTGAGCAAGGAAAGGGCAAAACTGATCTGCTCCCAGGGAGAAAAAAAATGCTCAGGATGCAACTGGAAAGCCAAGGAGCATTGCGCAATAAAACCCCTACAGCCCGCGGCGTATCTTTCCGGGAGAACAAACGATGAGGTTACAGGAGTGGTGGGCGGGGTCACAGGGATCAGACCAGTGGTCTGTGCTGGAGGTGAAGGGGCAGGGAAGGGCGGAAGGCTAGCGACGTGGTTGGAGAGAATGTGGAGCGAAGATTGAAGCTGGGTGAGAGCTTGGGAATGGCGATTGAAAAGTGAGAGAAAGGCTTGTGCATCCGCGGGATCCATCTTTGGCTCGGTATTCTGTTAGGAATCCCTGGTGGGAAGATACAAGGATCCTGTGCAGACGCAGGCACGGGTAATAGAAGGCAGGCGAACAATCCAAAACGAGAGGCAAGGTCGTGGTGAAAAGGCGTAAGGCAAATAGTAATTCAGGGAGAACTCCGGTAGCAGACAGTCCGAGCCGAGAGGCGAGGTGCAAAGTCGAAAAGGCAGAAGGAGTGTCCAATAACCAGACTAAACGAGGTACAGGAAAAAACCGCCAGGTAGAGCTCTCAAGGAGTAGACTCAATACCGAGCAGGGGGAAGCAAGTGAAGATGGTATAAATAGCACTGCGCACCGCACGGTGGAGTGTGTGCAGGTGGTTTAACTCGTGTGGCGGCGTTTGTTAATAATCACCCGCTGCTGGTGCTGATTAGCTCGCTTAAGAGTTGGTCTTGACTGCCTGGTGGTTGTGACAGGGCCCTGGCGCCGACTGAGGTGCAGCGCCATGTGATGCTGCCCATGCCGGTTTCCTTGAAGCAGGCCCTGGCTCTGGCTGAGCAGAGTATAATACAAGTATAATACTTATAATAATATAAGTATAATACAATATATAAAATAAGGAACCAGAACTGTAATGGTGTATTATATAAATGGGAAGAAATCCAAAACACTTTTACAAATTATTACAAAAAATTATATACACAACCCCATTCAGATAGTGAAGAAAAGATGGATACTTTTCTGGAATCTCTCAGTTTACAAACTCTTATGGAAGATCAAAATAATATATTAAAAACAATGATAACACCAGAATAATTTAATTCAGTGATTATGAGCCTCAGAGCTAATAAATCACCTGGAAATCATGGTTTTAATTCGGAATGGTATAAAACCTTCTGAGCAGAATTAATACCAAATCTTCTTTATGTTTGTAACTCGGCATTAATTGGTAGAAATATGCCCCCATCATGGAAAGGGGCTGTCATCTAAGTTATCCCTAAGGAGGAGGAAGATAGATTAGATTGTGGATCGTTCAGATCAATCTCAGTCCTTAATGTGGATTATAAAATTTATACAGCAATACTGGCTAAAAGAATTGAAAAGATTATCCCTCATTTGATACACTATGATCAAACAGGGTTTATTCAAGATAGACAAACCCATGATAACATTCGACGCACATTGCATATCATGAACCATATTCAGCAATATAATTTAGCAGCTACTTTGATGAGCCTAGATACCGAGAAAGCTTTTGACTCTGTTAGTTGGAAATACCTCTATAGGGTCTTAGGTAGGTTTAGTTTTTGTGAAAATATTATTAAAGGTATTCAAACTTTATATGATAGACCAACAGCACAATTAAAATAAATGGTTATTTATCTGATAGAATAACTTTAGAACAAGGGACTAGACAAGGCTGCCCTTTATCTCCATTGCTTTTTTGCTCTATATATAGAGCCACTAGCCCAGTGGATATGACAAAATAGCAAAATCAAAGGTATTTCTATACAAGGGAATAAGCACAAGATAGCACTGTACACAGATGAGGTTTAATTATACTGTATCTGGAGGATACCACTGGTTTATTTCTAAAATGAATGAAACTCTTAGATAGCTTTGGCTTTCTGGCAGGCTATAAGTTAAATGTTCAAAAAACACAAATTCTAACTTTTAATTACAACCCTCCCGATTTTTTAAAAGGCAAATACCACCTTAAGTGGGACCAAAGTTCAATGAGATATCTAGGAGTCTATTTACCAAAATATATTTAGGTATTAGCAACAATTAATTATGGACCCCTTATAACTAAACTTAAAGCAGATGTATTGAAATGGAACCTAATCCCCTTTATGAGTTTCAGTTCTAGAATTGAATCTGTAAAAATGAATCTACTGCCTCGATTACTCTTCCTATTTCAAGCTCTCCCTTTAGAAGTCTCTGCAAAACAATTTTCAGAATGGGATAAGATGATTTCTAGGTTTATTTTGCAGGGGAGAAAACCTAGAATTAGATTCAAAACATTGCAACTTTTAAAAGATAAAGGGGGTATGGTTTTACCAAATTTGAAAGATTATTATTATGCATCTCAAGTTAAACCTCCCATTAATTCCTGTAATCCAGAATATCAGGACAGATGGAAAGATATTGAATTATTCCTTGTAAATAGCCCCCCAATTAAGGCATTATTAGGCAAAAGGAAATTAGACAAAATTACTGAAAAAATATTCAATCCATGGATAAAGTTTCAATTAAGGACATGGAATACGATCACAAAATAGTATAATTTAGGTGAGACAGTAAAGATACTCAGATGGTGTGCCTATGATACAGAATTTAAACTAAATAAATTGGATAATAGATTTAAAATTTGGATCACAAAAGGAATAACTGCATTTTGTAATATAATGGATAAGAATCAGTTACAAAGTTTTCAGTATTTGAAGGAGAAACACCATTTGGAGAATTCAGATTTTGGACCACTATTTTAATAAGGAGATTATAAGAGGAGATATTGTTAATGATGGGGTCGTGAAAATAGTTACAGAAGCCTACAAATCAGAATTAGGTAAAGGTATTATATCTAGATTATATAAAAGTTTTATGGAAAAGAAATCATATTCTACAGAGTATATAAAAGATAAATGGGTGAAAGAAAGTGAAGTTAGAATTTCGAATGAACAGTGGCTTAAAATTTGTGAATTTCAATGGAGATGTAATAACTCGCATTTATGGAGAAAGTTTTGCTGGAAAAACATTTTTCATTACTCTGAGTCAGAAGGCGCACCCTACTGAGGAAAACTCTAAATGTTGGAGACAGTGTGGAAACCAAGGTAATCATTGGCATATATTCTGGAACTGCCCTAAAATAAGGCTTTTTTGGAAGGAATTACATGAGGCCTTGGAAACTATATTTGAAAGGAATGTACCCTTTACATTTGAGGTTTTATATTTTGGTACACTGGATTTTAACTGGAGGGGAACTGATGAATATTTGTTTGGAATCCTTATATCAGCAGGGAAGAAAGCTATAACAAGAAAGTGGCTTCTCACAGATCTACAGATGCAGCCATTCAAAATGCGTGGTACAAACCCGCGGTACGGTAACCTACCCACAAGCCACCGCGGGGCACCGGAGGGTCCGCGGTAAGTGATTGGCTGGCCAAAATGACCGACAGGGGCACTCATGGTGCATTGGTTGGTAGTGAAAAGATTTAATCATCTACTCCTCTAATCAATCTACTCCTTGAGAGCTCTACCTGGCGTTTTTTCCTGTACCTCATTTATTCTGGTTATTGGACTCTCCTTCTGCCTTTTCGACTTTGCACCTCGCCTCTCGCCTCGGACTGTCTGCTACCGGAGTTCTCCCTGGATTACTATTTGCCTTACGCCTTTTGACCACGACCTTGCCTCTCGTTTTGGATTGTTCGCCTGCCTTCTATTACCCGTGCCTGCGTCTGCACAGGATCCTTGTATCTTCCCACCAGGGATTCCTAACAGGCCCGGAGGAACGCCTGGAGTGCTATCTCCCGGTGGGCCGTCTCTGGGAGAGTCAGGTAACCCTGGCAGGCTAAGTAGGCCACGTCTGCAGCGACCGGACCCAGTGGCTCTCCCGCTAGGCGATGGCTTTGGGCCAATCTCACCCGCAGCAGTCCCGGTGCCTCCCCTCTCCTGCCGAAATGCCAACACCAACGCCTCCTAGTTGTACCGCTGGTTCCTGGGTACATCCAGCAACGCCTGGCAGGGCATCCCCTCCAGGACCCCGGCGAGGTGGCATTATTTCTAAATATCTAAATATAACAACATTTTAATCATCAAAGTCTTTAACTAACGTGAAATAACATGTGTATACAGTACTCTGTGAGAAAAGTGGTAGTTTTAATCTTTTCTGCAAATACAGATGCAGCCATTCAAAATGCACGGTACAAACCCGCGGTACGGTAAACTACCCACAACCCACCGCAGGGCACCGCGGTAAGTGATTGGCTGGCCAAAATGACCGACAGGGGCACTCGTACATTGGTTGGTAGTGAAAAGATTTAATCATTTAATGTCTTTACTGTGCACATTTTAATCCGCTTAGTTTTGAATATTTATATGGAATTTTACCACTAAAGGGAAATTTTAGTAGGTGAGCATAAAAAGAAGAGGAGCATAACGCATCTGAAGGTCATAAACGATATTAATTTAGGAACATAAACATTACTGTATGTACGTTAACTGTACTGTGTATGGCTGGTCTTGATAGTTTAAAGAAAAAATACACACCAGTCTTCCATTTCTCCCTAAACATTTTAAGCATCAAAGTTTTATGAAACGGTACCCAAATATGCGATTGCTGTATAGAATGAATTTTAATTTTAAATAATTAAGTTGTTTACATCTTCCGCCTGAGAACAGTCACCCGTTGCTACCCAACGCAGAAACACAGCCACTAACTAGCAAAGAGAGGACATTAGCTAGCCAATATGATAAAGAAATAAATGATTATTTTGTTTATTTCTTTTGCACATTTATTTGAACATTTCCATCGATTGTACAAGCACTTGGAAACTGTCCAATCCCTAGTTCATCAGGCATTTTCTTTTTACGCTGCGGGCATTCTCCTGGTCTGGCGCCGGTCTGTGTCTTCTAGGATATGATGCCAGCGAACTCTTGTTTTTATGTCCACTATAACAGACAATTTCCTTTGCTTTTAACCGAGGGTTTAATAATTTCCTAAAATGAAAATGATTTACTTTATTTCCCTCACGGGATCAATAAAAGTATCTATCATCTATCTACATAAACTTTCGGACAGAATTCTGGGGTCTCCCCATACCAGAGATTATGGTAGGGCTTCAGAATGGTGATTGGCTGACACCATCTGACACCCCTCTGATTGGAGAAAAAAGACGAGCTGGTTTGCTATACATACTGTACCAGGAAGAGGATTTCTTTTTATTCGAAACGTGTATTTTAAAACTTTAATTAAGAAGTAAAAACCTTACAGCGTACACAGATTTCTAAACTGATCAGGATCGTTATCTTTGTCTTATGCATAATAATGTTCACCGCTCCGTCCAGCAAATTAATAATAAACTTTATTTTATATAGCATTTTAAACAAATAAGTAATGAGATTGCTCATAAACCTAATCACTTATTCTACATAAACACAGCGTAATTGCTCTCTGAAAAAGCTTTTTCTTTTTATTTAGGCTCAGATTTCAACTATAGATCGTATTATTATAAACTTTCTTGGAAAAATGTATTTTATGTAAACCATGTTTGCTATTAATTCATTTAGGTCTAGAATATGTTCATTGTCTTCCAATCGAGTCGAGTTGACATTAGAAGCTTGCCACACCCGGACTGTTACACCAATGCATTAGCATGTTAAGGTGATTTCATTGAGGAGCCTAGCTTTCTTAACTAGTAAGTACTGTACTACCTTGGTTTTGGAGGGGGGAGGTGTCTTTCGCTGGAAATCTCGCCCCCTTCTACTTTGAAAATACCTGTGAAACCGGTTTAATTAGTCACAGCCAGCACTCCCACAGAGAGGGGGGTTGTACTCGTTAATGTCTTAGCTGGAACACATCATTATATCTCATTTTGTATTTCTATAAAAAATCGTTTGCCCAGCCACTATTGTTGTTATTGTTTTTATCCTGTAAAGCGCTTTGAGGAGCACAGCTTTCTCACTACTTAGATTACTTTTTGATACAATCCTTATACAAAGCAGAAAATTCTTGTATTTTCCGATGACATACAAGTGGAAAGATTACAGATTTTAATTGTCTTTTTTCTGAACCAGGGAAAATCTGATCATGTTTCTCTATAACAATAATAAAAAACTTTATTTTACATATCACCTTTAAAAGTGGCATCTCAAAACAATACAGTAGATGTAAACCACAGATTACAAAGTAAATATCCAGACAAACGCAAACGAGTTTTTAATAAAATGCTTTTATTCATTCAGCAGAGAGAGCGTAAAACCTGGGCGTAACAGCTGTTCCTTTTTCTGATCACTCGCTCTCTGGATAAACGTCTCACCTGTCCTGTTCTTTGTTTTCCTAATTTGCTGATTATGCCTTCTGCGATCCCCTCCTGCCCTCACACCAAAAGAAGACTATTTTAAATTTCTTTGCGCGGTCCATTGTGCAATTAACCCTTGTATGTGCTGTCCTTAAGGTGATATCACTTAAAGGTGATATGTAAAATAATGTTTTTTTATTATTGTTATAGAGAAACATGATCAGATTTTCCCCAGTTCAGAAAAAAAGATCTAAGGTAGACTAGTTAAGAAAAATAAATCTAAACGGGTAGAAAGCTATGCTGAAAGTTTATTAAGATACTTAGAAGTCAAAGATATCAATTTATGCTGCATTTGTCTGATTGTGAATAAAAAAACATATATTTAAACCCGTGTTTGCGATTTAAATCAATATAAATGTTTATATTGATTTATATATATACCACACAATGATCCCCCCAGAGTCTCTGCCCCGGGTGACTTGGTTTTTTTTTGACAGATGGTAAAAAACTATCTCGCTTGCCCTCCCCCCCCCGTGTATTGTCTGTTTTTTTTGTGCTGTCCTTTTACAAAACAAGGCTCACCAGATAATGTGAATTGAAACCTTTTTTTCTAGCTTTTAAAGTCGTGCGATGTGTAAGCAGGAACACATCATTATATCTTACATATGAAAAATACATAATATAGCTCCCAAACAAACGCAAACATGTTTTTAATAAGGAACAAGTTATAGGATTATTCCATGCTGAAAAAAAGAAGAAAGAGAACACAACGTTTCGGCCGTGGAGCCTTCTTCAGGTGTGAGAGAGACAGGGCAGTAGGCAAAGGTAAAGTAGCGGGAGAACAAAGGTTGGGAGGGAGGAGGAGTGAGAGGCGGGAGCAGGGGACAGAAAGAGAGGCCAATCAAGAGGTGTGAAGTCAGAATGGATGCAGAGAGGAGTGAAATGAAACTTCCAATGAATGGAGAAAATTTAAAAGAACAGTAGTCTGTCGTTAAGGGAAGGGAGAATGTGTGATCCTAGCTGCAGAATAATTTTAGTTTCGGTGGTCTTTCTGATGTATGAGTTTGGAAAACCGTCTTTGAGAACACAGACGGAGAGATTAGAGTGGTCGTAGCCGTCAGAGGTGAAATGAGAAACAATGGGCTTGGAGAGATCTTTAATCTTCACAACCCTGACGTGTTCTCTGAAGCGGTCTCCAACTCTCCTTCCTGTTTCTCCAATGTAGATGGCTGGGCATTTACTACAAGAGATACAGTAAATAAGGTTGCTGGAGGTACAAGATGCTATCTGGGTGATCCGGAACTGTCCTGAGGGGCCTTGAATGAATGTGGTGGTGGCTGTGTACTTGCAGGTGATACAGCGAGCTCTGTTGCAAGGGAAAGTGCCTGGTGTGGATGGTTGTTGACGGTGGTCAAGGGAGCTGTGAACAAGGAGGTTACGCAGATTAAGTGGTCGGCAATATGAGATGATAGGGCAATCAGAAAAGTGTTTTTAATAAGATGCTTTTATTCACTCATAATCCGACAATTTCAGGAAGACTAAGGAAGGACTAAGGGAATTGTCATCTGTTGTTGAAGCTCTGTGAGCTCGATGACTTTGGGACCACTTGTTATCCCAGGTTGTTTGAATCGCCACAATTCAAATAGAGAAAAAAGAGCTGACTGACAAGATTTAAGATGTGGCTGTCAATGTTGGATTAAAAAAAAACACATTGCCCGACGTTTGTTGATTTGCTTGAAAAATAACTTTATTTCGAGAGACTGGATAAGTAATTCAAGTTTTTTTTTTAACTTCCTGAAAAACAACTAATAATTTAAATAATAGGGAATATTATATAAAAATATAGTACTAAAAATAAGATACACTCTACAGACATTCGCAACAGCGACTGTCAGAAGATAGGACACAGCAGCTCAGACACCAGCTGAATGGAAAGGGGCACTTTAATGTTCTGTATGGCTAATACTAAAGCCAATACTTTAATATTCTTTTCTGTATGTTTAACAATAGTGGGTACTGGCCTAATTCGGCCCTGCTCCCATTGTTAGGTGTTAATGTGTTGTTGTTAAGTGTGAATTTGTACCTGTTTCCTTGAGGTCTGGCTTTTTTTCTGGAAAACCATAACTCTGGTCTTGTCCAGATTGACTGTCAGCGCCCAGGTCTGACAGTGCTGCTCCAGCAGTAGCAGGTTCTGCCGCAGCCTCTGTTCTGTGGGCGACAGCAGGACCAGGTCGTTTGCAAAGAGCAGGAACTCGATTTATGTAATTAATGCAGATCAGTAAATCAAGGGACAAAACAATTATTGCGCCCGGCTCCTCAATGGGCTTTGACGTGCTAATGCGTTGGTTTAACAGTCCGGGTGTGGCAAGCCCCTAATGTTTCCCGACTTCGGCAAAAGGAACCTGCCTTTCATTGGAAGGGAAAGCAAGAGCCGACCGCTACGCCACCCCCGTGTTTCGAAATCTTGTGACTTTTGAAATTTACTGGGGGTGGACCACGTCTGTAAATTTCGATGGGTCCAGGTGCAAAAGTGCCTTGCCTTGCAATCTCCGGGAAACCACTAGTAGCATGGTGAATCGGAGATTCTCAACCCTTACTTCGTGCGACTGGAAAAGAATTCGTGATCGGATCAACGAAATAACAATTACTTTTTGTCAATGAAAACCGGTGTGTGTTTCTCTCTCTGCTGGATGTCCCTCTCACTCTCTGCTGAATGAATAAAAGCATTTTATGAAAAACGCGTTTGCGTTTGTCTGGTATTTACTTTGGTCCTTTTAACTGTTTTTCCATCTACTGTATTGCTTTGAGATGCCACTTTTAAAGGTGATATGTAAAATAATGTTTTTTATCATTGTTATAGAGAAACATGATCAGATTTTCCCCGGTTCAGAAAAAAAGATCTAAAGTATACTAGTTTGTCACTCATCTCATACCCTCTTTGCTAAATGGCTTTTGAATAGAGTCACATGAAGAGAGAGGTGAAACAGCCCTACACACCCCTGTCGCAGTACACAAATATAATTAAATTAATTTCTTTAGATACGCGATTCTTTTAATACAGTCTTTGCTGTGCTCTTGAGGATACTTGTGATATTTCGAGCTCTGGTTGAATGATAAGTGTCACAGTTTAAATAATTTTCGTAGTTAGAAATTATGAAACGCTCTGTTAAAAGCAAGGGAGTTTTTATGTCCGTTGCAGTTGTAATGTTGCTATAGCCAAAATGTAATGTAGTGGCTCTCTGAAGGCACCAGTTCTGTAGGGTTTGGGCATTTACTGAGACAATTATTAATTGTAGCAGTAAATCACAAAGTTGATTCTTTTGATGGCTTTAGAATCCAACCATGCGACATAATTCAAACAACGCACACACACAGGTACTAATACACGAGGATACATTTATTAATACATAGAATATGCATGTAAACCTAACAGATCTTATCGAGAGGGTTATCAGAATACAAAAGGTATATTCAGTCAGTTACAAAGAGTTACATATATCAAGAGGACATACGTTCAGTATATCATTCATTAAGACCGTTTCGTAAATGCACTTGGTTATAACTTCTACATCAGATACTCATAACAAGTACATAACTCTTAGGAATTAAATTGATATCAACTGGTTGGGATAACAATTGATTTCTCGAGCTGTAATGCAGTGAAGTTGAATACTCATCCACTCTCCTGGGATTCAGATGTCCTGCGGACTCAAAGAAACAGTTGCAGGCTGTTGCTGTCCAATCCGCGCTCTCTGGCTCGGTGCCAGGCTGTGCTGTGCGGCTTGCGACGGTGCGCTGCAGATGCTCACTGACCGGCTAGTTAGTGTTGGCTTTAACTAGCAAAGTTTGTGCACAGGAGAAAAGATGACTGTGGGTCCCAGCAAGTCAGGAAGAGGACCGGTTCGTTCCTGATGAAGAGCTAGTTCTGAATAGTGATTCAGCTGTCCACAGTTCTGACCTGTTCACGAGGCCTGCTGCTGGTGCTAACCTCGGGTGGATCCTCTGGTTACTCTCTGGCAACCTCCGCTCTAGACTCTTAGAACAAAGGAAAGTTCTGGCACTCGGACACACTGGCCGTTCTGTGGTTGTCCGGGCTGAGTCTCAGGATGGTCAGGAGTCGCACTGCGAGAATGTCCTGCCCTTGGGAGCCTTCTGCTCCTGGGCCGTCCTGCCCTGGAATTCTCCTTTGAATTCCCTTTAGAATAGTCCACAGAATTCTCAGAAATCCACTGAATCTTACTGAATCTCTCAGGCTCTCTGTGTTGCCTGTTTTTACCTGGAGGAACTTCAGCTCGTTGATTGGCTGAAAGTTCCATGGGTATCAGAGTCCCACGTGGGTTACTCGGCCCTACCAGTCCCTGATTGGTTGATCAAGGTGAGATATGAATCACTTACTCCTGACACTTAGGAATGCAGTCCAGATGTCCATCTGGCACTCCCTAGACAGATAGGCTCCAATGGATGACCATTGATCATGATAGCCAGGCTTAGCTAAGTGCATCCCCCTTTGGGAGCTGTCCTAGGAAACCTTAAATCAGCCTGCATGAATAGCTGCACCACAGAGATGAACAGAGAAATGGGGCCTCATTTGGGAAGGCTCAGAACACTTAATTCTTTCTTTTTAATAAGCCTCGCCGCTACACAGTAAAAGAAAAAATGCCTGACAAAGTAGGGCTTGGACAGATTCCAAGTGCTTGTACAAATGTGCTAAAGAAATTATACTTTGAGTTTACAGCTTGTCCAAAGTCATTCATTATTAATACTATTGGTAATATCTTCGGTAAAGGCTTTGATGCATAAATATTTCTGATAAAGGTAGGTTGTGTACTTTTGTCCAACTGAGCAATCTTGCTTTCATAAAATATACCAACTTTTTATTGACTGATGATTAACATGCTGTAATACACAGTTTAAATTTAAAAGCTCAAATGCTGTCCATGAGAGGTTAAGCTTTATTGGCTTCTCCTGGCGGTTTTATAAGGTGATGCCGGATACTTTCCGGCATGACGTCAAATTACGCGATTTACCCCGTGATACTGCGTGATACTGCGACACGCCCACCGGGGTATACCGCGAAATACCCCACCCATTTTGAATGGCTGCATCTGTACCAACAATGAATGATTGGATTGAGTTAATAAAGGAAATATACATAATGGAAAAAATAACATTTTTACTAAAATTACAAATGAAAAAAATTGTCAAATATTGGTCTAGATGGATACAGTACATTAAGCCTTTAAGGTCAGATTTTGTGGAGATACAAAATAACTTAAATTTAATAAGATACATTTATATAGTCTCCTCCCTTTTCATATTCATAAATGTATACATCTTCCTTCTTTTGAATGTATATAGTTTTGTTAAAAAGTTATATAATTGTAAAAAACTAGGGGAACAAACAAGGATTTTTGCCTGTGATGTAAGGCTGACTAATGGTTGTTCATATGTAAAATGGTTTTGTTTTGTTCTCTAAAATATATTTTTTTTAAAAAAGAAGAGATATATTGTGTATAGCCTCTTTTAATATTTGTTCCAATTTAAATGCAAAACGGATTATATTATTAATAATGAATGACCATGGATGAGCTGTAAGCTGAAGAGTTATGGAGAAGACTCATTGAGTCTTGGAATTCACCTTTGGAGAGAGCCTTTTGGCTACATTTTTTACATAGCCGGATGTGAAAAAATAGTTTGTTATTATAGCTTGTTGCGAACGCAATGTGCCTCTTTCAGGTTTACATCCACATTAAGAAAATATATATTTTGTCTTAATACAAATTTCACCAATGAGATATTCAACTTTAAATTTGGATTAAGAAAAATATTTCACACATACTGTACTGTAGTGGCTTTGAAACCATACACTATCATACTGTATATACAGGACATTTATACAGTATACAAGCACACTGCCATTCATTGACATGTATGCTTACTGTTTCGGTATATCTGTGGATTTGACTTCATGGGATTCGCATGTGTGGAACAGCAGGAGGCGAGATCTGGCGGTGGTACGGCTGGGGGGTTGTTTTGATTATACTATGAATGAGTCCATGAGGGATACCTTCCAAGTTTGAGAATTATAAAAAATAAAACTTTGATGAGGTAGAAAAAGCTACCTTTTCAGAAGTCGTGTGCTGCGGAAAGTAAGTGAATTTGACAAACAAGTAATGTTGCCTAAATAATTTAAAATCTATCTGACTACTGTAGCTCTCATGTAATTGAGCAGAAAGTCACCTTGCTCTCATAAGCGGGTCTGTTAGAGTTTGTGTTAACACACTGCATCCTTTTGAATGGATTTTTATCACCTTTTTCTGTCTGAGACGAGGGAGTTTTATCCCTTCCTAAGTTTAACATCTAATACATCCCCAGTAAACTGAGAGACTAAAACCTGCTACCGATAAAATATCTGCCTTGCGACATTTCTCAAACTTCTCCAAAGTCGGACGCAGAGTAAAATCCTCTAAACTTAAAGCCACAATGAACACCAAAATTACCCGTAATACAAGCTTAAGTACCATAACACCTATAATACAAAGGACCACTACAAACTAAAACAACCTCAAGTGCAGCACATGTGAACCAAGGAAAAAATATTGGCTGCACAAAACAAATCAAAGATCCTGAACAAGCCCCCAAATATGCTACATCCCCACTATAGTTATGGCAAGGTGAAAGTGGGAATTAAACATTTTTTAAAGAAAATCAAAAATAAGAAACAATGATATGTCCCTGCCTAACTTAGATATTGCATGACATTAAAAGTTTTTACTGTAAACAGTAGAACCTCAGTTCACTATTGTATTAAGACTTACAACAGATACAAATCTTTTAAAACAGAAGCTGTAAACTCTACTTCACACCTGCATGTCAAAATCACGGTGTGCCCAGCAGGTCTTTTGTTTTGATTACACTATGAACGAGTCCCTGAGGCATACCATACAAGGTTTCAATTTTTTAAAAAAATATATCAAACCTGATAACCTGATAACCCTCTCGATAAGATCTGTTAGGTTTACATGCATATTCTATGTATTAATAATTGTATCCTCGTGTATTAGTTCCTGTGTGTGTGCGTTGTTTGAGTTATATCGCAAGGTTGGATTCTAAAGCCATTGAAAGAATCATTTTGTGATTTACAGCTACAATTAATAATTGTCCCCGTAAATGCCCAAACCCTACAAAACTGGTGCCTCGTGAGAGCACACTACAGTTTAAACAGTTATTTCTCGAGATGAAAGCTGCACAAATGCAACTTTGTACAGAACAATGTTTGTACGATTAAGATAATATTTTCAGATGGCACAGTTTAATAATAATAATAATTAATAATTGCTTACACTTATATAGCGCTTTTCTGGACACTCCACTCAAAGTGCTTTATGCTTTTTTTATTGGGGACTCCCCTCCACCACCACCAATGTGCAGCATCCACCTGTTTATTTAAAATTTAACATATTTTCTTCTCAGCGTGTATTGTTATTTTACATCACCCACATGAACTGAATAGTTGAACACAGACAATTCCCAGTGTGCCACAAAGTCCCATCCACAGATAACCATTTTTTACAACAACAAGCTATAATAATAAACTTTTTTATATATCCCGCTGATTATTTTCACTTGTAAAACAGCCCTACTCTAATATACAGTATAAAATTAATAACAGTTGAAACAGTATACAAATTAAATTCTATAATTGTAAAAAATATTTTCTCTAGTGGGCTGAGCATTGACCAGGATTCGAAACCAAGCATTTGGCATGGCAGGTACTAACAAGGTTATAATATGCCATAATAAAAAAAAAGAAAATATGTTTTAAATATGATAGAGAGTTGCTGTTGCGGCATTAAAAAACGATCATTAGCAAACAATGCAAACACTTGCATTTTCTTAAAAGAGATTTAACTGGCACTTCAAAATACTTCATAGCTGTGTTAACATGTCTTAAACATGAAAAATTATTCAGTTTCTCATTGTGTCATTTTTAAATAAATAGCAAATTTATTAAACAACATTTGAAGTCTGTATTGGATTTGAATTGGAACATTTTTACAATATACATCCACCACTCCATCCATTTTCAAACCGCTTAATGCACAGCAGTCACCATGATATTACAGCCATTTGTATTTCCATAGATAAAATGGAAATCCTTCAGATGAATAACTGAACACATTGTTAGTCGTTTGGTTTTATGTAAAGCTTCATTTGTGTCTGCAATACCATAAGTTTTTTGCAAATTTAGGGGCTACATTTCTGACACTAATTAGATCAGTATGATTGTTTGAAACAGTGAACATAGACCTGATTAGAGGGACCAAAAATAAAGGAAGAAGGAAAAAAAACAGAATTACTATGAACTGTATATAGTCATAGTTGTATGGATCATCACACTAATGAAACTGTAATTCCTTAACAAATCTAGCCCTATGTTATCCACATTGATTCGTGATGTTTAAGTACTTTTGCTGAGAGTAGAAGAACAAGTAAAGGTTAATTCCACATTGAAAAATAAATAGCAGAAACAACCTTTCAGATGTAGAGCCTTCTTTAGCTATTACTTGAAGAAGATTCTTCAGCTAACAAATTGATTCATCATTGTTATTTACTAATCACTGGGCAATTTGCAATATTTGTTTTTCCATCATTGTTAAATTGTTGATATTTTCTGGTAGTTTTCCTACTCCCCACCTTGCAACCTTTGTTCATCTGACTCTGGTCCCCTTTTTGTCCCTCAAGCTTGTCTACACACTATGGGTGAGAAGGCCTTATCTAGCTGCATCACATAATCTTGGAATTCTATCCCCAAATATATCAAAGAGTTACTTTCCCTGAATGCTTTCAAATGCAGACTCAAAACCTTTTTCAGAAAGGCTTTTATTTAATTGATGCCTGTGCCTGCATCTTTTACTGCTTTCTAAACCATGTTTTATTTTAATTCTGTTATCTCCTCTCCTTGTTTCTTACTCTAAAGAAAGAAAGCTTATTTTAAAGAAGCTATGTTTAAAGCTGCTATGTAAAATAAACATTATTTTTATTATTATGATTATCATCATCACCATCATCCTGTTCCAAATTACTTACAGTTGGCTGAAAGGAATCTATGGGCTCCTATGTGGCTCATCTAGGAGTGATGCTTTCTTGTAGCTGACTATTGGGTTTGTTAAAGAAGTGGTACACTGTCAGGACTGGGTAGGATAATAGGTGAAAAATGGGAATTCAATTGTATTTAATTACTGAATGACTTCAACAATAACAGCATTGACTTTACCCTCGCATTGATAAGCTTCAGAATTCCTACATTTCCAATTTACTTCTTTAAAATAACCTTTTAAAGGACACTTGAGGTCCATTGCTCAGCTATACTAGAGTTTGTGGAGGACTTAAAAAATATAATTTCATAATCAGCACAGTCTATAAATATTTAAATACAAGTTCCCAAAACTACAGTGGTGTGAAAAAGTAAGTACACCTCATGAAAAGGTTTATCTTTTTTCACATTTTTGGACCAAATGATATTTGATCATCATTTTAACAATACTGATAGATAAAGGTAATCTAATTTTAAAAAATAACATTGAAAATTTACATTTTGCACTCATTTGCACTATTTAAATTAACAGAAAGGCAATTTCCTTGTGCAGAAAAAGTTAGTACACCTCTACCTTTATCACTGCATCAAAAGCCTAAAATTAGAATCAGGTGCACCAAAACAGGTGCAAATGATTAGAACATCATTAGAGAGTAACTGGGAGGGCACTGCCTTCTATAAACCTCAGAAACCTGTGGTGTGTGACTACATCGTGCAAAGATCAAAAGAGGTCTCTGAGGCCCTCAGAAGAAAGATTGTTGATGCCTATGAGTTTGAAAAGCGTTTTAAAGCCATTTCCAAGCAATTTGTATTCAATCACTCCACTTTCCGAAAGATCATCTTCAAATGGAGAAAATTTCAAACCACTGGCAATCTATCCAGGCCAGGTTTTCCCACCAAATTCAGCCCAAGAGCTGACCGAAAGATGCTACAAGAAGTCTTCAAGAACCCCAGGATAACATCAAGGGATTTACAGGCAAGTCTTGCCTCAATCAATGTCAAAGTGCACGAGTCAACCATCCGAAAGAGACTGCACAACTTTGCCCTACATGCTAGGTCAAGAAGGAAGAAGCATCTGCTCTCAAAAAAGAATATAGATGCATGACTGACGTTTGCCAGACAACACCTTGGTGAAGTTTAGGACTTTTGGATCAATGTGATCTGGATGGATGAGACAAAGGTAAAACTGTTTTGCCACAATGCCAGATACCATGTTTGGCGAAAAACCAAAAACTGCCTTTGACCAAAAGAACCTCATACCAACTGTAAAGTATGGTGGTGGAAGCATTATGGTTTGGGGCTGCTTTTCTGCCTTAGGGTCTGGCCAGTGTGCCATCATAAAGTCAACCATGAATTCCTCATTGTACCAAATAATGTGGAATGAGGAGAATGTGAGGCCATCTCTCAAAAAGCTGAAGCTAAACCGTAAGTGGACCTTGCAACAAGACAATGACCCAAAACACCAAAGCAAATCCACAAAAGAATGGCTAAAAAAGAAGAAATGGGGGGTTATGGAATGGCCAAGCAAAGCCCAGATCTTAAACCCATAGAAATGCTGTGGGGGAAATTGAAGCAGGCAGTATACACAAGAAAGCCCTCAAACATCAGACAGTTGAAAGAGTTCTGTAAGGAGGAGTGGGCTGAAATTTCTCCAAGTCTTTGTAGGCGACTAATAAACAATTACAAGAAGTGATTTCTGCCAAAGGGGACGACACCAGCTATTGAAGCTAGGGGGTGTACATATTTTTTCCGTAGTACACAATTGCATTTCTGAGTTTTTTTTGTTGAAGAAAAGATGGCAAAGAATAATTGTCATTTGTTAAATTATTGTTGAAATGAACATCAAATATCCATACATGCTGGTGCGGCTGGATGTGTGGGAGAAGGAGGGAGAAATTCCCGCTGCATTGTGCTGGCATTGACTCTTTAGACGGGAAGAAAACCAGTTCCCAATGCAGTTCCAATTGTAGTTCACTCATTGATCAGGTAAGTGTTCACGGTGGGGTACCGGTGATTCATAGGCTTGCTGCTGGGCTAACCTCAGGCGGATCCTTTGGTTACGTGTGGGCGACCTCCGGTCTCGACTCTTAGAACAAAGTCCTGGCACTCATACACACTGGCCGTCACGTGATTGTCCGAGATGAGTCTGAGAATGTCCTGGAGGGGCACCTTATGGGACCTGTGCTGCCTCTTTTATCTGGAGGAACTACGATCGTATATTGGTTGAAAGTTTCGCGGGCATTCAAGACCCACATGGGGTTATCCTGCCCTTCTAGTTCCTGATTGGCTGATCAATGTGGAGGATGAGAAACAATGCTCTCTGACCTTAGGGTTGTAAACCTTGGGATGAGACTCCCTTGGAATATCTCAGAAAGTAAGGTGCCAGAGGTCACTGTCACTATTCTGATCTCCCTTATTATTATCTGAAACCATCAATAAATTGGTCAATTGAATCGGTCAATGTCTTTTCCACCAAAAGCAATGAAATTATTTTCTGTTTCCTCCTTTACAGCTCTGTTTTTAAACAAAACAAACAGAATGCTAATTCCATGTTAACAGCTAAATGCCCATGTCTTAGTAGGAAAGCTGCCAAATTATTCTTCACTTTACATTCTTTTTTAAGTTTGATTGTAACATATATATTTATTCAACAAATATTTAGTATAATATCTCTGTAGCAATTTCAATGGAATATATGTGATCAATAAATGACAAAGTAATGTATTGATAATTTTATTACTCAAAATGCAATATTCTATGCTATGTTGTATTGTATTTTTTTCATTCTATGTCTATTTTTTTATTTTTTATAGCTGGCAATATATCTTTACGTTAACAATTTAAAAAACTTTAGCACATAATGGGTGACAAAGGAAGGACACCTATTTTACTCACCTCTTAAAAATGTTAGTTGTCTCATTTTAAGGGTGTTTTAAAGGTGATTATTGAATTTGGTTCTAAAAATCAAATACAGAAAATCAGAGATCACCTGTCCTGTTTGGTTCTCTGCAGACGACAGCAGACAAGCTGATCTCAGGCTGGCAATGCCATCACACAGGGCTGTACGGCAGGAGATTCTTGCCACGGGTCCATTACTCAGCTAGACACAGGGTGCTAACAATCACTCTGTTAAAGCGTTATCTCCGTTGAGACAGACAGACAAATACTTGGGCTGAAGTCAGGCTTGATGTCCTTTTTGCAAGTGGACTTGTTGTGCTGCAAGCTCTACCCTGGTTAGAAGGTAACTCAATTACAGAGTACCACATCAGTGGCAGATCACGGTTTAAATATGCTGGACTAATTACCCATTCACTGGTGGCAGGCAGTTGAGACAAGTGGCCAAAGTGAGTCCCCATGGCCCCATGAAGTGTTCGACTCATGTGCGAATGTGGCCAGTTTCCATTAATAATAATAATAATAATAATAATAATAGTTTTATTTTATATAGCGCCTTTAAAGGTGGCTTCTCAAAGCGCTTTATAGAATGACAACAACAATAAATAATAAGAATACACAAGATTAAACACAATTACAATATACAGAGGAGACAGTGGATGGTGGAATAAAAGTACCAGAAGAAGAAGGTTTTGAGTCTGGACTTGAAGGAGTTTAGAGAAGATGACTCTCTGATATCCTTGGGCAGAGAGTACCAGAGTTTGGGGGCATAGCAGGAGAAGGCCCTGTCACCCATACAATGACAACGGGTTTGGGAGACTGTTAGGAAACCAGAATTAGAAGACCGAAGGTTGCAAGGTGGGGAGTAGGGCAATAATAGTTCAGACAGGTACCGAGGTGCCGAGGTGCAGAGCCTTATAGGTGAGCATGAGGGTTTTAAAGTCCTCACAGAATTTGACAGGAAGCCACTGCAAGGACTCCAGGATGGGAGTAATGTGATTACTTGCACTAGACCTGGCCAGGATTCTGCCTGCCGAATTTTGGACATACTGCAGTTTGTTCAAAGTAGATTTAGATACCCCAGCAAGTAGAGCATTACAGTAGTCAATTCGCGAAAACATAAATGTGTTGATCAGCTTTTCAGCACCAGTTAGTGATAGCATAGGGCATAGTCTAGCAATATTTCTGAGGTGAAAAAAAGATGTTTTGACAAAATGCTACACATGTGGATCGAATGTTAAGCCAGAATCTAATATCACCACAAGGTTTTTCAATTTAAACTGAAGCTCAAGTACAGAACCATCTACAGATAGGGTTACAAGATTGGCTTTACGTAGTTGATGGGGGGTGCCAATAAGTATGACTTCAGTCTTGTCACAGTTAAGATGAAGGAAATGTTGAGTCATCCAAGTTTTTATGTCAGAGATGCAATTAGGTAGAATAGAGACAGCCACATCAGTCAGGTTTGAAAACCCAGGACTGCAAGTTCAGATTTGCCCATGCATAACAGAATGTTCCTCTTTTTTCAAGTTGTTTCTATGAAAAGCTTTTCTAATAGTAACCTGGTCTTGAGCCAAACATAATTTAATAAGTTCAAAATAAAAATTTTGACTTTCAATTTGTTGCAACAAACATAACAGTTTACAAAGTTTATTCACATGTTTACCAAATTAACAATGCACATGGTTCATGTTACGAAATTTGAGAATATTATATAAGTAGAAGCAATGCACATTATTAGACTTAGAATTAAGTGTCATAAAATATTTTTTAATGATATTTCTGTTGCCTTGAAGCTGTCTGGGCCTCTGTGTAAAAGCAAATCAATATAGGTAATAAGAGGCTCCAATAGACAAGAAAGAGCTTCTAAGGTGTCCACAGACCAGGATGTTGTAAAGCTGTATTCATCCTAAAACACACTAAGGATATATAGTGTAGATAGGCTGCATTGAGTCTAGCTAAACTCTTTCTACTAAGACTATGAGTCCAACTACTAGGATTATACCTGATATCATCCTGGACCAGTCATCAACTGTGATTTTAAAAGCTGGGAAAGCTTAAAAGCTTTAAAAGAAGTTTTCACCCAGTGCTGCAGTCCAATATAGAATTTGTACTTTTCTCAAAGACCCCAGATTGAGAAAGTGAGTCAGAAAAGTACAGAATTCTGCCCAATATATACTTTCTGTAACATAGGTCATCTTGTGTTCGTGGACCCACTGCTATTTTCACGTGATCAAAAAAATAAGACAAATTGAAAACGTATTAAATTTCAGGCGAAATCCTTTAGGAATTATATGATATTACATCTGTATGGAAATAGAAGGTGGTTAGGAAGCCTGTTCTTGGAAAAAATCACTGTGAAGAGATGGAAAGCTGGTTTAGTAAAAAAAGGGGGCAAGTAATCCAGGGTGGAAGAGAAGGAATGATGAAGAGATCTAGAAAAAGATTTGGAGGAAGGCATAGTGGGTCGCAGCAGACGTAGATTGAAGTAGTTCAGGTGGGTAGCTGCGTCAGCATGTGCAGCTAACCACCTGAATTAAGACAATTGTAGTATTTTTTGTCAATATCCTGAATATCCAGTTACTGTATATTCAATAAAAGCTATAACCAGGCCAAGTTCATCCACCAGTCTCACTTACAGCAGGACCCAAGCTGACAACTGTGCACAGACTTTTAAAAACTGAAGTTGAGTGACAGTAACTTCTGGCAGAACTGTCCTCAGCAATGTTAGGCAAAGCTCTCTCTCCTCCCCTCTCTCTGCAGGATACTCTCAGCAAAGAACAAGGGCTGCCAATTCAGACCATGGATGAGCCCAGCCCAGCTTCTGTTTACCAGCAGGAAATTTGAACTCATCAAAGACGATTGGCCAATGGATTTTTTAGTATAAAACTTATTAATTCATATTATAATTCTAAAGAATTCAACTATTACTCCAAACATGTTTGATAGTTCACAATAGTAAATTTGTATATTTTGTATATTTGTATTTTAATTTGTATGCAAAAATGTAAATGTAATTTAACTATGAAAGTGATAAAAAAATCTAATTAACACATTGTAGTCTATCTTAACTCTGATGCTATTAACTCTGATTGTTGTAATCCTGGGGTAAACAATTAGCTTTTCCTATCACAGACGATCATTTCACAAATATATTCTATTTGTGATTCTGTTATGCATGTTTTTGGTGTAATACCAAAATAAATGTATATTGTCTATTTAGATCGTCTATATTACTACCACTATATTCAGAAGCATTCCAGTTTTCCACTTAGTACACTACTTAGTTGCTTAAACCATATGGATAGATGTTCTAAATAAGTCCCTGACTTCAGTAACCTCTAGATTGCTGCAGCTGTTACTTTGAGTTTGTTGCAATGGAGAACAGTTTTAGCATTGGGTTCTGGGCTCATTTCAAAGTTCATTGTAATTGGTAGCACACTAGTGTAGCACGGGTTGACCTCTGGTTGCTTTGCTGCTTCAGTTCATTGCAATTGACTCCTTAAATCTATTGCAATCAGGCACCACATATATTTATGATGAAACTGTCAAATTGATATAAATTTGTTATTCACAATCACGGTAAGCCAATGTTTAACAAAATAAATTGAATTTAGACTAATTTCTGTTTTAAAAGGTTGTTGAGTAGTAAAGATAAAATATATATTTGCAGTCTCTGAGTACACATAATTTGTAATAATTAAGTAAACCTAGAGTTTATTTCTAGTAAGACATACAAATTTCATATTAAGAGAAAGCAAGTTCTGATTGATCAAAATAACAAAATGGGACTTAAAACTGTTGACATTTACTACTACTTTTTGAGTTTGTCAAATTAATATAACAAAACCAATATGTAAATGAAGAAAAAGCTTTTAACAAAACTCTACCAGCAGTTACTTCTCAAGATAGGGGTAAATTTCTAAATAGCTATACAATCTTCTACCTTATCTACATTTTTTTTAGTTCATTTACTTTCATACTGCACACTGTACACTCACAATGCTTCCCATTATTCAGTCACTGTATACTGTAATCACTGTACTCACCTTTGCCAGGGTCCTTCTCTGTCCCTGCAGTATCCCTGAGCCAGATGTTACGCATTGCCAAAGAGCTAGGAATGGACAGGCAACCCTGGTCTTCTGGCATACAGTAGAGTCAGGTTCCTTTCATCCATATTTCCTGTTTTCTGGTCTTCATCCATGAGCAGACAGGAACACCCTGTACCTTTTTTTTTCTTTTTCTTACACAGAGCTGTGTTCCCTTGAGACTCATTTCCTGTTTTCTTGGTTTCAAAGCTACATATTTGCACCTTATTGGTGGGATGCCCTTCCAGCTCAGCTTGGAAGTTCAGTCTAAAACCATATTTGTTGGAGATTTTTCTCTGTGTTCCTCTCGAGATGCAAAACACACTCAGGAGTCAGCAAGTGCAGCAACGAAGGCCTTTATATTTTAGTGCTCAGGAGTTATAGTTTTTTCAAAGTTATATATTTTTATTCTATCTTTTATTATATATCACTACTGTAGTTAAAGCCCAGTTTTTAGTTGGATCACAGTGGTCTTGTGTTGTACAGTTGGTTATTAATGAAGTCATTTACTTTTTAAAAATTAAAGTACAAATGTTAAAACTCAACTACTCACTCTTGCTCAACTACTTCTCCTACTGGTACAATGCACCCCACTGTTCCTATATGCTGTGTCTACATGACAATTACAGACCTCTGGAAGCCTTTGATTCCAGGTATTTAAACTGTTACAAGCAGCTGGTCATTGCAGGTACTGTACTTCTCTGAGCTACTCCATACCAGAGAATGCATTATTTTTGGTGCCTGAATTATCGTACCATCAAGCTGTTTCTGTGTCAATACTATGTATCAAAATTGTATTAACCTAACATATTATGGGAATACCATAACATGTCATATGCTAATCCCAACAATATTTTAATACTTATAATAATTTTGTTTAGGTTCATCTTTACAAAGACACACTGCTATTATCAATCCATTTTCTAATTGCTTTATTTAAGACAGAGTGGCGATGGAGCTAGCGCCTGTCCTAACAAGCAACAGGCACAAGGTGGGATTCACATGGGATGCCAGTCCATTGCAAGGCACACATAGACACAGATACAGGCATAGACAGAGAAATGCACACACTCATAACAGGGCCAATTTTCTAGAAGCCAATTAACCCACAAATACCTGTATGTCTTTGGAGTGTGGAAGGAAATCAGAGCACAAAACCCATGCAAACAATGGGAGAACATTGAAAACTCCACACAGACAGTAGCCTGGAAATTAAACCCAGTGTGCTAGCACTGTGAGGCAGCAATGCTAACCACTGCATCGCCAGGCCACCCACACAACCATCATTCAAGGTAAATTGCTATTTCTCTCTAAAGTGCATTCTTATTTATCAAAACATACTCTACAAATTTCCTTCCTGACCTCCAAAATCTTATCCAAAAATACACATATATATATACAGATGCAGCCATTCAAAGATCATCTACGCACGAGCCACAGCACCATAACACAGTACGTGAATAGCTGGCCAAAATAACCGACAGGGGCACTCGTGGCGCATTGGTCAGTAGTGAAAAGATTTAATCATATAATCTCTTTACTGAGCACATTTTAATCCACTTAGTATTGAATATTTATATGGAATTTTACAACTAAAGGGAAATTTTAGTAGCTGAGCATAAAAAGAATAGGAGCATAACGCATCTGAAGGTCATAAACGATATTAATTTATTAATGTAGTGTGCACTCATGAGGCACCAGTAATGTAGGGGTTTGGGCATTTACTGAGACAATTATTGATTGTAGCCGTAAATCACAAAATGATTCTTTTAATGGTCTTAGAATCCAACCATGCGATATAACTCAAACAACGCACACACACAGGTACTAATACACTAAAATACATTTATTAATACATAAAATGCATGTAAACCTAACAGATCTTATCGTGAGGGTTAGCAGAATACAAAAGGTATTCATTCATTCAGTTACAAAGAGTTACACCTATCAAGATGACATATGTCGGTATATAATTCATTTAGACCGTTTCTTGAATGAACTTGGTTACAACTTCTACATTAGATACTCAAAACAAGTACATCACTCATAGGAATTAAATTGATATCAACTGGTTGGGATAACAATTGAATTCTCGAGCAGTAATGCAGTGAAGTTGAATACTCATCCAATCTCTGGGGATTCAGATATCTTACAGGCACAAATAAACAGTTGCAGGATTGTTGCTGTCCAATCCTCGCTCTCTGTCTCCGTGCCAGGCTGTGCTGTGCGGCTTGAGATGTGGTGGAGACTCCTGCGATGCTGCTCTCTGAAGACCGGCTAGTTAGTGTTGGCTTTAGCTAGCGAAGAGGAGAAAAGTGACTGTGGGTCCCAGCAGGTCAGGAAGAGGACCGGTTCATTCCTGATGAAGCACTAGTTCTGAATACTGATTCAGCTGTCCACAGTTCAGACCTGTTCACGAGGTTTGCTGCTGATGCTAACCTCGGGTGGATCCTTTGGTTACTCGTGGCAACCTCCACTCTCGACTCTCAGAACAAAGGAAAGTTCTGGCACTTGGACACACTGGCCATTATGTGTTGGTCCGGGCTGAGTCTGAGGATGGTCAGGAGGCGCACTGCGAGAATGTCCCTTGGGAGCCTTTCTGGCCTGTGGCTGTCCTGCCCTGGAATTGCTCTTTTTTGGAATTCTTCTTTTTGGAAAGTCTCCAGGTGCTCTGTGTTGCCTGTTTTTACCTGGAGGAACTGCAGGTTGTTCATTGGCTGGAAGTTTCATGGGCATCATAGACCCACGTGGGGTTAACCTACCCTACCAGTTCCTGATTGGCTGATGATGAGTAACCATGCCCTGTGACCTTGGGGTTGTAAACCACTTGGATGAGGATCTCCCTTAGAATCTTGCAGACTTTTAGGCGCCAATGGATGACCATTGATCATGATAGCCAGGCTTATCTAAGTGCATCCCCATTTGGGAGCTGTCCCTTATCAAAAGTAAACACCTTAAATCAGCCTGCATGAGTAGCTTCTCTGTGGCTGCATCACAGAGATGAAGAGAGAGATGGGGCCTCACTGGCAAGGGAGCAGAAAACTTAATTTCTGTTGTATCGGCGAGGCTTTTTAATAAGACAGAATTAAGTGTTGCTGTTCTTTCCCAAATGAGGCCCCATCTCCCTCTTCATCTCTGTGGTGCAGCCACAGAGAAGCTATTCATGCAGGCTGATTTAAAGATGTTTTCTTTTGATGAGGGACAGCTCCCAAATGGGGATGCACTTAGCTAAGCCTGGCAATCATGATCAATGGTCATCCATTGGCGCCTAGCTGTTTATGGAGTGCCAGATGGATATCTGGAATGCATTCCTAAGTGTCAGGAGTAAGTGACTCATATCTCACCTTGATCAACCAATCAGGGACTGGTAGGGCCGAGTAACCCATGTGGGTCTCTGATGCCCATGAAACTTTCAGCCAATGAATGAGCTGAAGTTCCTCCAGGTAAAAACAGGCAACACAGAGAGCCTGTCGAAGAATCAAGATGGAGAATTCCAGAAGGAGAATTCCAGGGGTGCGAGACTATTCCAAAGAATTCCAGGGCAGGACGGCCCAGGAGCAGAAAGGCTCCCAAGGGCAGGACATTCTCGCAGCGCGCCTCCTGACCATCCTCAGACTCAGCCCGGACCAACACGGAATGGCCAGTGTGTCCAAGTGCCAGAACTTTCCTCTGTTCTAAGAGTCTAGAGTGGAGGTTGCCAGAGAGTAACCAGAGGATCCACCCGAGGTTAGCATCAGCAGCAAGCCTCGTGAACAGGTCGGAACTGTGGACAGCTGAATCACTATTCAGAACTAGCACTTCATCAGGAACGAACCGGTCCTCTTCCTGACCTGCTGGGACACACAGTCATCTTTTCTCCTGTGCACAAACTCTTGCTAGTTTCAGCCAAAACTAACTACCCGGTCTTCAGAGAGCATCAGCAGGGCACCATCACAAGCTGCACAGCACAGCCTGGCACGGAGCCAGAGAGTGCAGATTGGACAGCAACAAGCCTTCAACTGTTTCTTTGTGCCCGCAGGAGATCTGAATCCCCAGAGATTGGATGAGTATTCAACTTCACTGCATTACAGCTCGAGAATTCAATTGTTATCCCAACCAGTTGATATCAGTTTAATTCCTAAGAGTTATGTACTTGTTTTGAGTATCTAGTGTAGTTGTGAACAAGTTCATTTACGAAATGGACTAAATGAATGATATACCGAACGTATGTTCTCTTGATATGTGTAACTCTTCGTAACTGACTGAATATATACCTTTTGTATTCTGATAACCCTCACGATAAGATATTTTAGGTTTACATGCATATTCTATGTATTAATAAATGTATCCTTGTGTATTAGTACCTGTATGTGTGCGTTGTTTGAGTTATACCGCAAGGTTGGATTCTAAAACCATTAAAAGAATCATTTCTTGATTTAATGCCACAATTAATAATTGTCATAGTAAATGCCCAAACCCCTACAGAACTGGTGCCTCGTGAGAGCACACTACACTGTATTTTAATAAGCCTAGCTGCTACAGTAACATAAACATATTATGTAAACTGTATATTGCTGGTATTGGTATTTTAAAGAAAAAATGCACACGTTTGGGACGTAGGGATTTCTATATTTATGTCTTTATTTAGTGGTTACATTAGTGACAAAGGCTAAATTTTTAGCTTCAGAAACGCGTATGGCATACATGTTTGTTTTGGGTTTTGCTTGTTCACATATCTCCCCTTTTTATAAAACGACATGGTTGAAAACTGTTCCAGAGCCACTGTTGTTTCATCAGTGAAAAGTACATCATGAAATGCCTCTCCCTGTTCAATCCATTGAAAAAAGAAAAGGAGCATAAAGCGTCTGATGGTCAAAAATGATATTAATTTAGGAACAGCATCAGATATATATTTTTTAACTGCACTGCATCAGAAAGAATCAATATAGCTTCTGGGAAATATATGTTTCCTGCATTAAAGTTTAACTCGTTCAGAGCGCCCTACATTACAAACTCCAAGCATTTCAGTTTGAGCTGAAGACCCTCACACCTGAAGAAGCATTCACAGCCAAAATGTTGCATGCTGATGCGGCTACCCACCAAAGTAAATGTATTGCAGTAAATGTTTATATCATTATATCTAATTGTTTATTTCTTTTTTAAAAATTAAATAAATCATTTGCCCAGCCTAAGAGGGGGGGTCTGCTCTCATTGACAGCTGACACTCCTCCATACACTCAAGTGAAAAATTAATAACGCCAATGTAAACATCGTATTTACAATTTGTTGATAATAAAATTGTTAAGTTTTCTAAAGCTTTCTCAGTCAAGTATGATAATTTACCTAGGGAGCTGTGTAAGCATGCGTTGGCAGCAAAAGATCAGCTAAACTGGAATGAAAACGCTTTCAGCGAAAATGTTTCAGGTGTGAAGAACACAGATCCCCCATGCAATTTCAACCAAACCTGTCCCCACATACCCTGCCCCCACTGCGAAAACACAAAGCAGTGAAATCTTAAGTGTAGATGATCAGGTGTTTCGCAGACGTAGGCATAGTACATAATTCAGGCTTTATGAGTTCACACCTGGGTTTCGATTAATTAGGGTTATTAATTATTAGAGTTAATAAAGCCTGAATTACGTAATATGCCTACGTCTGCGAAACACCTTTGCTAGTTAATGCCACTTCACTTTCTCGGGTGTGATTTGTTTAGGCAAAAACCAGGCTAACATGCTTGTTTTGTGATCTTCCTAAGATTGTTAAGCGCAGTGTCAAAATGTTTCCATATGAAAGGATTCATATGAAAGGAAGTGACATCACCGTCCAGAGGCGTGTGTGTGTGGCAGATCTGTGATGTGGTTTAAAGTGAATTGTGGTGAGCCTCTGATTGGGAAAAAAAAGACCTGCTGATCTATTCTACATACCAGGAAGACAACAGAATATGATTTTTTTCTATTCGAACCGTGTATTTTAAATGTTTAATTAAGAAGTAAAAACTTTACAGCGTACACAGATTCTAGGCTGATCAGGAGGAAGAAAAATCACCCGTGTTTTGCGCATTAAAAAATGGTTATTAACTATCGAAACCTGTTTTTATAGCTTTTAAAGTCGTGCAATGTCTAAGCAGGAACACATCATTATATCTTATATCTGAAAAAGAGTGTATGTGTGTGTGTGTCTCTCTCTGTACTCAGCTGTACTGAAAAATAAAGCACCGTTTTTCATTCAATGAGTGCCTGAGTCACTGTGTCCATCCATAATAATGCCACAATATTATAAACGTCCCTTTAGGCTGGGCAATCAAATTTTTTAATTAAAAAAAAATAATAAAAAATGAGATGTAATGATGTGTTCCTGCATACCTTAGAAATTCCATGACTTTAAAAGTGATAAAAACAGGTTTCGATAGTTAATAACCACTTTTTGTGCATGAAAAACGGGTGATTTTTCATCCACATCATCAAATCTTTCTTGGAAAAATATCTTACCCGCTGCAATTCGGGCACGGAAGGGTTAAAAAGGAAGTCAGACAGGCAGGGTGGAGGGTGAGTTGTGAAACTGTTACCTGTCCTGGATAAAGTGGTTAGAAAATAGGTGAATTTACACCTATGAAAAGCATTCAAATTTTAATGCGATACGGAAGACATTATTCATAAAAAATTATCTTGTACGGTCTGTAAACTGAAAATGTATGAAGGAGACACATTGCGTATTGCCTCTTTTTACACTTGGAAGAACATTCCAATGTTAATGCAACACTGAAGATATTATTAATAACCTTTTAAATCTGAAGGGAGATCTAAAGGGATCCACAAGGTACAGGTTCCTCCTACTGTAGCTATCAGAGGGAAAGATGGTGACGTCACCGCGCAGGTGAGCAGACACATCCTCTAATGTCAGGTGTATGCGTTAAATATATTTAGATCTTTGAATTAATATCGTTATTGATTTCTTTAGCCTCACAACATTGTCCAATAATACTCTTCTTGTGTCTAATTTTTAGTTCAGCAGGATTTGACCTACAGACCATAAAAAACAGGATTCACTTTTTTCATGATAATGATATCAGTAGCAGTTTGAAACTGTTGTTATTAATAAATGCCTTAGATTCGAACATGTTGTGATATTTAGAAATACAAAAAAGTCAATAGAGTGTCCATAATATAGGTATTTTGCTACTGCTATTTTAGTTTTTCAAAGAAATGTTTGTTAAACGAAAACTCGTGGCGATAACTGGATTTTAACACCCGAACTCTCACTTATAAGTCAGTCACTTAAACCATCACGCCACTGACGGAGTCACGTGACAAGCAGTGAAACTTGTCACTTACTAAAAATTCCCTTTAGTGGTAAATTTCCATATAAATATTTAATACTAAGCTGATTAAAATGTGCATAGTAAAGAGATTAAATGATTAAATCTTTTCACTACCGACCAATGCACCACGAGTAGCCCTGTTGGTCATTTTGGCCAGCCAATCACATACCGTGGTAAGGCACTGTGGCTCACGCGTAGTTGCCCGCGGTACAGGTTTGTACTGTGCATTTTGAATGGCTGCATCAGTAAATTATACTCAACCTCACACAACCAATGATGTAGTGCACAAATCAATGCTGCTTAGGCTGCAGCTATAGGAGCAAAAATTAGTTCAAAACCTAGCTGGAAGTCACCTGTCATAAATTTTGTGACAGGACCTACATGGTCTACCAATGAATAACATGTAGAGCACTTGCGGAGCAATTACACCTGATCATGACACAACCAATGATGACTTGACTTAGTTGTTGCCCAAGAAGTTTTAATGCTTTTGGAGAATTTGGCATATTGATGACAGATTAATCATGTATATGTGACTACCACTGTCTAAACACCAACAGCAAACAAATTTAGCTAAATATAGCTGTCAGGTTAAGAGACTAATGCCCAAGTCAGAATGCCCAAGACTTTCTTTGCAGAAAGACAGTTTTTGTGATGAACTCCCAAAAGGAATTTTGCATGATTACTGAAATAATATACGTACAGATGCAGCCATTCAAAGTGCGCAGCACAAACACGTACTGCAGGCATTTGGCTACGTCATAAAGCATCATAACGCATCATACCACGGTACGTGATTGGTTGACTGACAGGGGAACTCGTAGTAGGTTGGTCGGTCGTGGAAAGCTTTAAATGTCTTTACTGTGCACGTTTTAGTATTGAATATTTATATGGAATTTTACCACTGAAGGGAAATTTTAGTAGCCGAGTATAAAAAGAATAGGAGCATAACGCGTGTGAAGGCCAATAAACGATATTAATTTTGGAACATAAACATACAGTATTAATGTATGTAAACTGTACTGTATATGGCTGGTCTCGGTACCATACACACCAGTATTCCATTTCTCCCTAAATATTTTAAGCATCAAAGTCTTTAACTAACGTGAAATAACGTGTATAAAAAGAGGTAGTTTTAAGCTTTTCTGCGAATACGCTCGAAACCGGAGTAAACAAGCATACTTTTAGAATTTGATTAATAGGGAATATAATATGGAATTGTGTATCTAAAGAAATTAAGAACGATATAATTATATTCATGTACTGCAACACAAACAGTAGTATACTGTACACTGTACACATACTGTACAATGTCTATTGATACTGTATGTGTAGGGCTTTTTCACCACTTGTCATGTGACTGTGTGAGTGGCATAATGGTCTAAGTGCCCAATTTCTAAGTGAGAGGTCGGCTGTTCAAATCCAGCTAGCACCACAAATATTTCTTTGAAAAAATAAAATAGCAATATTATGGACAATTAATTGACTTTTTATATTTCTAAATATCACAACATGTTCGAATCTAAGTCATTTTTAATAAATACGAATAGTCACCATCTTTATCTCTGACAAAGGTTCCTGTTTCTGCTTCTGCTTCCTGCTTCTATCGTGTGGGGATCCCTTTAGATCTCCCTTCAGATTTAAAAGGTTATTAATAATATCTTTGGTGTCGCATCTTCCCAGTTTAGCTGATCTTTTGCTGCCCACACATGCTTACACAGCTCCCTGGGTAAACTATCACAAAGCTTTAGAGAACTTAACATTTTTATTATCAACAAATTGTAAATACGACATTTACATTGTCGTTATTAATTTTTCACTTGAGTGTATGGAGGATTGTCAGCTGTCACTGAGAGCAGACCCCCCTTTTAGGCTGCGCAAACGATTTTTTAAATTTTTATATGGAGGCTGTATGCATTATGGAATGTGTTTACTTTCTTCTTTTTGACAGTATTGAATAAACCTATTACTTGATTCTTATGGAAGCCCGGTTCTTCCAGGGATTAAAAAAAAACACACACACTCTCATGTTTCAAGCGCCACGTCTCTTCCCATTTAAAAGAGGAAACACTTTACACTTTAACTCCTCAGTTCACAGCAAAATTTCACCAGAGCCACTCACTAATAATTTATGCTAACACCTAACTTTCTTAACAAACAGCGGTCCCCCCGTGTTCCAGTTAGTGTGTGATTACGCATCAATGAAAAACCGGAGGTTATTGTTGTTTTTATCCTGTAAAGCACTTTGAGAAGCCACCTTTAAAGGCGCTATATAAAGGCGCTGATTCTTATGGAACGTGTTTTCTTTCTTCTTTTTTTCAGCATGGAATAAACCTACTACTTGATTCTTGTGGAAGCCCGGTTCCGCCAGGGATTAAAAAAAAACACACAGTCTCGTGTTTCAAGCACCACGTCTCTTCCTGTTTAAAAGAGGAAACACTTTACACTTTAACTCTTCAGTTCACAGCGAAATTCAAACTCAACCCAATTCCTTGGTGTATTTATATTATATTCTCATGTACGGGTAGAATGTGTTCATTGTCTTCCAATAAAAGATGGGTGTCTTTCGCCGGAGTCGGGAGACATTAGAAGCTTGCCACACCCGGACTGTTAACACTAACACATTAGCTAAAGGTATCCCATTGAGGAGCCGGGCGCAATAATTGTTTTGTTTCTTGATTTTCTGATCTGCAAGGCCATTTGGGAATGGGTTCGTATTCGTCTTCCCTGATGCAAAACAGGGTCAGGGGGCAGGGTGTGTGGGTGTGTGGGGTGTGTGGGGAGGGTGTGTGGGTAAACTTTCATACTTGACTGAGAAAGCTTTAGGGAACAGGTTCCCTTCCAAATTTCAAATAGGACATCGAGTGTTTCCTGGATTTCACCGGCTATTAAAGATTTATTAATTACATCACCACAACTGGCAGTGGGCCGTGGGGTGAAACAGGGCTGCAGCCTGAGCCCAAGCATGCAGGCCTGCTGCCTGAGCCCAACTCTGCTTAATATCTATATCAACAAATTATCAGGAATGTTGGAACAGTCTGTGGCTCCTGGTCTCACACTACACGACACAGAAATCAAGTTCCTTCTCTATGCAGATGACTTGGTGCAGCACTGTCAGACCTGGGCGCTGACAGTCAATCTGGACAAGACCAGAGTTATGGTTTCCCAGAAAAAAGCCAGACCTTAGGCGAACAGGTACAAATTCACACTTATTAACAACAACACATTGGAGCACTCATCCAGCTACACATATCTCCGCATATCACATACTGTATCACATATACCATCAGCTCATCTGCAAGTTTTGACCTGGCAATGAAGGCACTGAGGAAGAAGGCACTCAGGGCTTTCTATGCAATATGAAGGAGGCTCTTCAACATCAATCCACCAACAAGAATCTGGCTCCAAATATTTGAAAGTGTAATCCAACCCATTGCCCTATACAGCAATGAAGTATGGGGACCCCTCACAGACCAGGAGTACACTCAATGGGACAAACACCCCACAGAAACTCTGCACATGGAGATCTGTAGAAACATCCTCCGTGTGCAGAGAAAAAACACCTAACAATGGGTGCAGGGCTGAATTAGGACAGTACCCACTATTGATAAACATATAGAAAATAATATTAAAGTATTGGCTTTAATATTAGCCATACAGAAAATTAAAGTGCCCCTTTCCATTCAACGGGTGTCTGAGTTGCTGTGTCCTATCTTCTGACAGTCGCTGTTGTGAATGTCTGTAGAGTGTATCTTATTTTTAGTACTATATTTTTATATTATATTCCCTATTAATCAAAGAGTATTTAAGAGTAAAAGAGTATGTATCGGCTTGTTCCCCCCTCTCACCCCTCTCTGTGTACAGTAGAGCCTCCTCTCCTGACTGCAGGAGCTCATCCAGCTGTATTTGGAGAGAAGTCAGGGTATCGACTTGTTCCCCCCTCTCACCCCTCTCTGTGTACAGTTGAGCCTCCTGTCCTGACTGCAGGAGCTCATATATCTTATACTAAAAATAAGATACACTCTACAGACATTCACAACAGCGACTGTCAGAAGATAGGACACAGCAACTCAGACACCCATTGAATGAAAAGGGGCATTGTTATTTTCTGTACAGCTGGTACAGCACCCCACTGCGTCCACGCGCCAGCAGAGAGAGAGACACAAACGCAGACAGTTTTTCATTGTCAAAAAGTAATTGTTTTTTACTTTGTTAGTGCCCAGACAAACACAAACACAGGAAGAACACAGCCAAATCTTAAATCTTGTCAGTCAGCTCTTTTTTCTCTATTTTAATTGTGGTGATTCAAATAACTTGGGATAACAAGTGGTCTCAAAGTCACCGAGCTCACAGAGCTTCAACAACTGATGACAACTTCCTTAGTCCTTCCTTAGTCTTCCTAAAATTGTTAAGTTAAAGCGATTCTATTGAGGAGCTGGGTGAGGTAATTGTTTCGTTCCTTAATATTCTGATCTGCAAGGCCCTTTGGCTACAAAACTAAAACTAAAACTAAAAATAAGATACGCTCTACAGACATTCACAACAGCGACATATCATATAACATTTATGTCTTAACATTTATAACATTTATGGCAATGTCTAAGCAGGAACACATCATTATATCTTATATATGAAAAATACATAATATAGCACCCAAATAAACGCAAACGTGTTTTTAATAAAATGCTTTTATTCATCCATAATCTAACTCACATAGCTCACATTCCCGAATGCCCCCCACCCTGCTTAACAATTTTAGGAAGACTAAGAAAAAACTAAGGAAGTTGTCATCTGTTGTTGAAGCTCTGTGAGCTGGGTGACTTTGAGACCACTTGTTATCCCAAGTTATTTGAATCACCACAATTCAAATAGAGAAAAAAGAGCTGACTGACAAGATTTAAGATGTGGCTACATAAAAAAATGAATTAAAGAATGTGCAATGAAGCTTTTTTGTGCCTGAAAGATTTTCATCACCACCATTTCATTGATACCCAGTTTTAGGTGCTTTGGGATATGTTCAGACACAATCAAGTTAGTATGTGCCAGAAACCCAAAACTATTCTCTGAAGACATGTTGGCAGTGCACAAAATGTTGTAGCTAAAAATCATTTCTAGCACTATTATAACATGAAATAGGTGAATATTTAGATCTGCATTTGTTCTGAAAGTTATTGCTATTTGGCATTAAATAAAATTTAGTCCTTTGCGTTTTTAGAAGCATTTTTTAGACACATTTAGTACAGCCTCAGAAAACAAAAAACTACTTTTAGCTGTACCTAAAATCAGCACTGTTCAGATTTTGTTCACACAGGGAATCTTCACAAGAGGAAATGGCTCTGTCTTCGCATGAATGTGAGTGTTTTGCATCAGGGGAGACGAATACGAACCTATTTCCCTTTGAAACTCATCAAAAAAGACACGCTCACCAGAGCTTGCACAACTAAAACTAAAACAACTAAAACCTCTTTACTGTGTGAAAATACAACATTTATACAGATGCAGCCATTCAAAATGGGTGAGGTACTTCGGGGTATACCCCGGTGGGCGTGTCGCATCAAAATGCAGTATCACGTGGTATATCACGTCATTTGACGTCATGCCGGAAAGTATCCGGAATCACCTTGTAAAACCGCCAGGAGGAGCCAATTAAGCTTAGCCTCTCATGTACAGCATTTGAGCTTTTAAATTTAAACTGTGTATTACAGCATGTTAATCATCAGTCATTAAAAAGTTGGTATATTTTATGAAAGCAAGATTGCTCAGTTGGACAAAAGTACACAACCTACCTTTATCAGAAATATTTATGCATCAAAGCCTTTACCGAAGATATTACTAATAGTATTAATAATGAATGACTTTGGACAAGCTGTAAACTCAAAGTATTACACTGGTCCACATTCTTTCTAACTGTCATTTTAAATGAAAATACTTTTAGTTTTCTCTTTGACAAACACCACAGCATTTCGTAGATCTAACTAACGAGGACAGGACATTAGCTAGCCAATACGATAAAGGAATGACTTATTTTTGCTAATTTCTTTAGCACATTTGTACAAGCACTTAGAATCTGTCCAAGCCCTACTTTGTCAGGCATTTTCTTTTACCGCAACGGACATAAAAACTCCCTTGCTTTTAACAGAGGGTTTCATAATTTCTAACTACGAAAATTATTTAAACTGCAACACTTATCATTCAACCAGAGCTCGAAATATCACAAGGATCCTCAAGAGCACATCAAAGACTGTATTAAAAGATACTTGTATCAGATACATGAGAATCCAGGCTTTTTTATCAACGCTTTCTTTTCCATATACCAGCTATTATGGAACCACTTCAGAAGGGTGTCAGCCACTCAGATTCCAGGAATCGGTACTTTAAAGAAAAAATACACCAGTATTCCATTTCTCCCTAAACATTTTAAGCATCAAATTCTTTAACTAACATGTGAAATAGCGTATAAAGAAGTGGTAGTTTTAAGCTTTTCTGCTAATATAATATGGAATTGCGTGTCTAAAGAAATTATTAACGATATGATTATATTCGTGCATTTCGACAGGGCTGTGTAGGGCTGTTCCGCCTCTCTCATCATGTGATTTCCCTAGTAGCCCACTGGTCTACGTGCCTGATAACTAAACCTACAGGTTGTGTGTTTAAATCCAGCTGGCGCTGCGACTTTTCTTTTAACAAACATTTCTTTGAAAAAATAGAATAGCGATATTATGGACAATTAATTGACTTTTATATTTCTAAATATCACAACATGATCGAATTTAAGTCATTTTTGATAAAAATGAATAGTCACCTTCTTCCCTTCTGACAACGGTCCCTGCTTCTGCTTCCTGCTTCTATTGTGTATGTGGGGGGGGGGGGGGGGGATCCCTTTAGATCTCCCTTCAGATTTAAAACGTTATTAATCATATCTTCAGTGTTGCATCTTACCAGTGCAGCTGATCTTTTGCTGCCTGGGTCAACTATCACAAAGCCTTAGAGAACTTAACATTTCTACTATCAACAAATAGTAAATACAACGTTTACATTGGCATTATTGATTTTTCACATGGATGTATGGAGGATTGTCAGCTGTGACTGACAGTGGACCCTCCTCTTAGGCAGTGCACACGATCTTTTAAATTTTTATAGAGAAATGGAGGCTGTACAGTATGCGTTACAATATAAACATTTATATTGATTTAAATCGCGTTTAATTATATGTGTTTTTTTAATCATAATCAGACAAATGCAACATAAATTGATGCAGTATCTTTGTCTTCTAAGTATCTTAATAAACTTTCAGCATAGCTTTCTCCCCTTTTAGATTTATTTTTCTTGGGATTTTGTGATCAAACGTGGAAGGATTATATTGTAATCGTTTTTTTTTTTTAAATATGTTTTAGAAAAGTGTAATCTATACTAAAAAGCTGTACACCACCTGCTATACAGATACATATTGTAATACTTTTGGGTTTGGATAGGATGGACACAAGAACTCAGACTTGCGGAGTTAAAGGAAGTGAAAGCCTTTATTTATCTTCTCCGTCACCACCTGCTAGCCCGGCTCTCCCGCACCCCCGCACCCCCGCCCGCCAACAGCGCGAGCTAACACATCGCCCGCCGCCCGAGAGAGAGAGAAAAGAGAGAGAGAGTAAGACCCAGGGGTGCAGAAGCAGGGAACCATTTACAAGGAAAATGGATACCTCCCCAGTCTGTGCGCCTGCTTCACTGTTGGACAGCCGCACTGGTCAGCGGCCTTCCTAAATGGCGCCCTGACCACTTTCACTCCTGTCCTGCTCTTCCCCGCGCACCCCAGCCGGGCGCTCTTCGGCCTCTGCCCGGGGCGAATGTATATTTAGATATTTAGACCCGGCGCGGCACTGAGAGAGCGTCTGCATTTAGAACTTAGTTCTTAAAATTAGTCAAGCAATATGAAGCATCTCTTTTTACTTTTAAGTCCCTTAATTATCATTAAGCACAACTTTCTCACCACTTAGATTACTTTTTGATACCATCCTTAGACAAAGCAGAAACTTCTTGTATTTTCCGATGGGATACAAGTGGAAAGATTACAAATTTTAATCGTCTTTAATTTTGTTACGTTATATGTTTTATATCTATCTATACAAACACCACAAAACTATTCTCGATTGTATTTCTGAATGTTATGTTACACTTACAGTAGTTCACTTTTTTAAATACATCTAATTAAGAAAGTTAGATGTAAGCATAAACTATTAGTAATCAATAATATTGAATTTAGCACTGTAATAAGTTGTTGCACTTTCCCCCGCATCTTGTAAAAATATATTTTCATTGTTCAAATATACATTAAATCTGACGATCATATAATAAGTTAAATACAAAACCAAAGAAAAAACAGGGTAAAATATAATTCAAAATATTTTGCTAACAATGTTAACTGTTTATAAATAATCAATTGTATTAACTAAGGAGTAGTTGGATGGCACAGTTATTAGTAAGCTTTTTGTTTTGTTTCTTTTTCATAAATACAACAGTAGTACCTGATGTCTCAGTGGCTTTCAAAATTAAATTATGCATGCAAACCTGTGAACTGGCCTGAGATACTGGCTATGTAATACCCTGCATTGTGGAATAAGAGTTTATTTTAAAGGACAGAGAAAGCACAGGAAACAGGCAGTTAGATTGATCAGATTAGTATGAAAAGCCATTTAGCAAAGAGGGAATGAGAAGAGTGACAAACTAGTATACTTTAGATCTTTTTTTCTGAACCAGGGAAAATCTGATCATGTTTCTCTATAACAATAATAAAAAACTTTATTTTACATATCCCCGTTAAAAGTGTCATCTCAAAGCAATACAGTAGATGTAAAAACAGTTAAAAGGACCACAGATTACAAAGTAAATACCCAGACAAACGCAAACGAGTTTTTACTAAAATGCTTTTATTCATTCAGCAGAGAGAGAGACATCCAGCAGAGAGCGACAAACACACCGGTTTTCATTGACAAAAAGTTTTTTTTTTACATTCCTCTTGTCTAACAGGAATGTTTTGTTTGTGGACAGACTGTCCACAAACGTGAGACTGTCTTTCTCAGACTCACATTTCCGAATGTCCCCTGCCCAGGTCAACAATCCTAGGAAGAACACAAAACAGCCTGTTAATAAAATTGTTGCAATTTTGTTCTGTCACTTCTTCCTCCCAGAATTTATAGATCGCATCGATCAGTTCCTGCTTTGTGATGGGCTTAGCAGTTTTCCGAACATAGTCTTTCAGTGAATGCCAAACTATCTTTATTGGATTTAGATCTGGGATTCGGCTGGAGTTTTCACCCAGTTCACTCCTTCTGCTATAAGCCTTGCCCTTGCTGCTGTGTGTTTCGGATCATTGTCTTGAAAGAAACGATGCCTTGATCCAAAGTGCTCCCTGATATATGGGGCGGCATGCTGTTTGACCACGACTTCCTTGAAGAATTCATGATCCATAATTCCTTCGAAAATGAGAAGTGATCCTGGGCTTCTTCTAGATATACCCTCCCAGACGTGAACCTTCAGTGGATGTTTGGGCTTTGGCTTGTCCATATATCTCCCCTTTTTACAAAATGACATGGTTGAAAACTATTCCAGAGCCACTGTTGTTTCATCCATGAAAAGTACATCATGAAATTTCTCTCTCTGTTCAATCCATTGGAGCACTTGTTTGAGTCTTTCCTCTTAGTTTTTTACCCTTATCATGGGGCATGTGTTTTTTTTATATCTCCATCCAAGCCTTCTTCGCACTCTTCTTATAGATGTCGGACTAACGCTTGCACCGAGGTCAGCCCACAGCCGTCTTTGAACTTGCATCGCCGATAGCTCATCATTTTCATCCGTCAGTCTGCCGATGGCTCACACAATAGGACTTGAAAAAAAAGAGATCAACAGTTAGTTAGTTATAAAAATAATGTGTGTAGATGTATTTACATGCAAGAAAAGTATTTTTAGAAAGTTATTTACCTTTGAATCATCCTCAGTTTAGATTCTCTTTGCCTCCTCTCCCCTTTATAATGTTGTTTCACTGTGCTTTCACAAACAAAGATGTCCATGGAAGCCAAATGCTGTACAATGTCTCGTGTTGACTTCCCGTTTCTTTTCATCTTCATTATTTGGTGTGAGAGAGTCTTCGTGATTTTGTCCATAGTCCGTCTCCTTACCAAAGCTATACAGTGGTGCAGCTTGCTGTCTGTACCGGTATACAGTATGGTACAGATAAACGTGCACTATACTGATGAGCTAATACCTGGGAAAGACACTCCCATCTTATTTAAGACACAATACACCAGGAAATGTGTTTGAGGCATTAGCAAGTTAAAAAAAATTGCATCTAAAAACCGGGAGTAACAATTGTTTCCTTTTTTCTGATCACTCACTGTTTGGATACTCTTCTCACCTGCCCTACTCTTTGTTTTCCTGTTATTTGCTGTGTATTCCTGCTGCGATCCACTCCTGCACTCACATCTAAAGAAGACTATTTTACATTTCTTTATGCAGTTCATAGTGCAATTAACCTTGCTAATATCTTTCCCGTCTTTTGAAAGTCTATCTGTGCTGTCTTTTGAAAGTGAGATGATCTCTGCTTCTTTGACAAAACAAGGCTCGCCAGAGAATGTGAAAAAGACATATTTTTTACCTCACTTGCTGTCTTTCAATCACATTACATCAACATCCAAAAACACGATTTCATCTCTTAACATGTCTTGTAAAGATGATTCATAGCTTGGCTTGTTTTTCAGGAAGTTAAAAAACACTTGAATTACTTATCCAGTCTCTCGAAATAAAATTATTTTTCAAGCAATGTAATGCAAGATGCTTTCTAACGTTGGGCAATGTACTTTTTTTAATCTAACATTGATAGATTAAAAAATCATTCCTCATAGCAATTATTTACCTGCATAATGTACAGATGCAGCCATTCAAAGTGCGTGGTACAGACACGTACCGGAGGCATCGTGACGCGCGTTGACGCATAATACCACGGTACATGATTGGTTGACCGACTGGGGCACCCGTGGTCCGTTGGTCGGTCGTAGAAAGATTTAAATGTCTTTACTGTGCCCGTTTTAGTATTGAATATTTATATGGAATTTTACCACTGAAGGGAAATCTTAGTAGCTGAGCATAAAAAGAATAGGAGCGTACTGTTACGCGTGTGAAGGCCATAAATGATATTAATTTTGGAACATAAACATACAGTATATGGCTGGTCTCGGTACTTTAAATAAAAAATACACACCAGTATTCCATTTCTCCCTAAACATTTTAAGCATCGAAGTCTTTAACTAACGTGATACTGTAGTCAACAAGCATACTTTTAGAATGTGATTAAAAGGGAATATAATATGGAATCACGTATCTAAAGGAATTAATAACGATATAATTATATTCATGTACCGGAACATAAGAATAGTACACGCTGTACACTTGCTGCAACCAGTCCAACCCCAGGATACATTTCTCGCGGACTGGGGCAAGGTAGAAGGGGTGTTTCACCTCGCAGCCCCAAAGTGCACGGTGAGCGCCCTGGGGGTCCGGCTGCCCGGTGTCCCCACCCACCGGTCTCCTCGAATACGGCATCAGCCTGCTCAGCCAGAGCCAGGGCCTGCTCCAAGAGGATCGGCGCGGCCAGCATCATGTGGCGCTGCCCCTCAGTCGGCACCAGGGCCCAGAGGAACGCCTGGAGCGCTATCTCCCGGTGGGCATCCTCCGGGAGAGTAGGGTAACCCTGGCGGGCTAAGTAGGCCACGTCTGCAGCGACCAGACCCAGTGGCTCTCCCGCTAGGCAGCAGCGTTAGGCCAACCTTGCCCGCAGCAGTCCCGGCACCTCCCCTTTCCTGCCAAAACGCCTCCGGAGGGCCGACGCCAACGCCGCGTAGTTGTACCACTGGTTAACCTACCCCTATTTGGCATTATTGATATTGTTGAATTTTAATCCTATGTAATATTTATTATTTATGCATTTTATAGAGTTATGTTTTTACATATTGTTAGCATTTTAGTGTATTTTTTATAATGATTGTTTTTAAAGAGCTCTTAAGCATACAAAACACAAACAACACCCATCATAACCCTTTACCTATTGGCCTTCACTATAGAGCATCTTTGTTATTCATGCTTTATACTTATTTAAAGGTATTTTGTACAAAAAATGTTTAACAATGTTTAAATTTTTAATTGTTTTATTATTTTTGCACTTTACTGTGTCCATTAACATGGTGAACATCCGGTATTTTTGATTTGACACATTCCCCTGTAGCAGATTTTGTCTGTTAAATACAAAGTCTGTTAAATCCAAAATCAGTTAAAGCAAAGTTTGTAAAACAGGAGGGCTTATTGTATGTACTGTATGTATATTTGTGTATGTCACTATACATACTTAAGGAAATATGTGTGGTTGTTTTTAAAACAACATGGAAAGGATAAAAATGTTAAACGAATCTATGTTTTAAAAACTGTCTTTTCACACTTAAAACTTCGAATGTATGTTGGGCAATCAGACTTCAGGACTGGAATTATCCATTTTATAATGGGGAATATAGTGTAAAATCCTGGTTTTGTTTCAGGCATTCATGTGAAGGGCAACAGAGCTTTCACTGGCCAATTATCATTATTATCATTGTTATTAATAATGATATTAATTTTAAGGGTCTAAATATCTAAAAATATGTATCTATATAGCAGGTAGTATCACTGTATTCCACTTTCTTTGTAAACACGGAAAAACAGATTCACAACGCGACGCTGTGTCACTGTGGAAAAAAAAACGGTTTGAACACCCTATATTGTAATAAGCTGCTGACCTAAGAATAGGAATGTTCCTGCTGTCAGAGGGGGTGGAAAGTGCCCACTGTCATTTAATTAGTATTAAAATTCGCACTGATTCCCTTGCGAAGATATGGACATAAGAATATTCGTGTGTGGTAAAAAAAATGTACTTTATACACAAAGGAAGTGTTCTCACAACTCTAGGAGGTTTCATGAAAATGCTAAAGCTGTGCCAAAATCGTTTTTGAACTTCAAGCTAACTTTACCCCGGTACCTATCCCCACAAACCCTGCCCCCACTGCAATTAGAATATACACAAAGCACTGAAATCTTTAGAGTAGATGATCAGGTGTTTCGCAGACGTATGCATAGTACGTAATTCAGGCTTTATGAACTCACACCTGGGCTTCAATTAATTAGGGTTATTAATTATTAGAGTTATTATTGTTACTGTCTGAGTCTCTGTGTCTACATTGTTTGTAAACAAACTGGTTTCACATGTATTTTCAACCCCCAGTAAATTTCAAAAGTCACAAGATTTCGAAATACGAGGGCGGCATAGCGGTCGGCTCTGGCTTTCCCGTCTATGCCGATGCATTGCAAGTCCCCGTTACCCCCATTTTGATTTAAATCGCAAACGCGTGTTTAATTAAATGTCTTTATTGAGTCACAATCTGAAAAATGCAACACAAATCATTATCTTTGTCTTCTAAGTATCTTAATAAACTTTCAGCATAGCTTTCTCCCCGTTTAGATTTATTTTTCTTGGGATAGCCAAGGAGGAGTAAGGCTTAAAATCCTTACAGCGTATACAGATTTCTAAGCTGATCAGGAGGAAGAAAATCACCTGTGTTTCGCGCATAAAAAGTGGTTATTAATTATCAAAACCTGTTTTTATAGCTTTTAAAGTCATGCAATGTCTAAGCAGGAACACATCATTATATCTCATGTATGAAAAATATATAATATATCTTATATATGAAAAAATATATATGTGTGTGTGTCTCTCTGTACTCAGCTGTAATGAAAAATAAAGCACCTTTTTTCATTCAATGAGTGCCTGAGTCATTGTGTCCGTCCTATATAATAATGCCACAATATTATAAACGCCCCATTAGGCTGGGCAATCGAATTTTTTCATTAAAAAAATAAAAAGAGATGTAATGATGTGTTTCTGCTTAACTTGCATGACTTTAAAAGTGATAAAAACAGGTTTCGATACTTAATAACCACTTTTTGTGCACGAAAAACAGGTGATTTTCTTCCTCCTGATCATCTTAGAAATCTGTGTACGCTGTAAGGTTTTTACTTCTTAAATGTTTAAAATACACTTTCCCAATCAGAGGGAAAAAAATGAATGGCTTCAGAATGGTGATTGGCTGACACCATTCTGAAGCCGTGCCATAATCTCTGGTATACGCACATCCCAAAATTTGGACTTTTTACTGTGTGATAAAGACATTTTAAAGACTTCTTCTTAGCATAGATAGAAAGCGTAGATAAAAAAGCTTGGATTCTCATGTATCTGATACACGTATCTTTTTCTGCTGTCTTTGTTGCGCTCTTGAGGATCCTTGTGATGCATAGTTTAAATCATGTTCATTCTTAGAAATTATGAAACGCTTGGTTAAAAGCAAGGGAGATTATTATTATTATTTAATTTATGTCTGTTATAGTGGACATAAAAACAAGAGTTTGCTGTGGCGAATTGGAAACCCAATTTTAACAACAAATTGCTGGTGTTATATTCTAGAAGACACAGACCAGCGCCAGTGTGAGCATGCCCGGAGCGTAAAAGAAAATGCCTGACGAACTAGGGATTGGACATTTTTTCAGTGCTTGTACAATCGATGGAAATGTTCAAATAAATGTGCTAAAGAAATAAACAGAAAAAGTCATTAATTCCTTTATTATATTGGCTAGCTAATGTCCTCTCTTTGGTAGTTACTTGTGGCTGTGTTTCTGCGTTGCGTAGCAACGAGGGACTATATTCTCAGGTGGAGGAACATAAACAGCTTAATTTTCATGTTAAATAATTTTTTTTAAATTAAAATTCATTCTATACAGCAATCACATATTTGGGGACCATTTCATAAAACTTTGATGCTTAAAACGTTTAGGGAGAAATGGAAGACCAGTGTGTATTTTTTCTTTAAACTACCAAGACCAGCCATATACAGTACAGTTTACATACAGTAATATGTTTATGTTCCTAAATTAATATCGTTTATGACCTTCAGATGTGTTATGCTCCTCTTCTTTTTATGCTCAGCTACAAAAAAATTTTTTAGTTGTAAAATTCCATATATATGTTCAATACTAAGCAGATTAAAACGTGCACAGTAAAGACATTAAATGATTAAATCTTTCCACGACCGACCAATGCACCATGAGTGCCCCCTGTCGGTCATTTTAGCCAGCCAATCACGGGATGACGCGTTATGATGTGGTATGACATAGTAAATTGCCTGCAGTATGGGTTTGTACCGTGCACTTTGAATGGCTGCATCTGTATGTGCTATTTGTTGTGCTATTTGTTGATTACAAGTGCCCTCAAAGCTTGTCATCAAGCTCCAGGACCTAGGACTGAACACCTCCTTTTGTAATTGGATCCTGGGCCTCTTGACGCAATGTCCGCAGTTGGTGAGGGTGGGCACCAACATATCCTCTACCGTGCCTCTAAACATTGGAGCCCCCCAAAGCTGTGTGCTTAGCCCTGTCCTCTACTCCTTATTTACCCATGATTGTGTTGCCAGGCATAACTCAAACTCCATCATTCAGTTTGCAGACGATACAACAGTCGTCGGCCTGATCAGAGATGGTGAAGAGTTTTTCATACAGGGAAGAGTTTGAAACTCTGGCAGCATGATGCCAGGAGAACAACCCCTCTCTGAACATCATTAAGACTCCTTATTTACCTATGTCTCCAGGCATAACTCAAACTCCATCATTAAGTTTGCGGATGATACATCACGGAGGATTTAACCTGGACCCACCACATCAACATCGTGGTCAAAACAGCCCAGTAGAGCCTATTCTTTCTCCGCAGGCTAAAGATGTTTGGCATGCCTCCACATATCCAGGCCAACTTCTACAGTTGCACTATTGAGAGCATCCTGACTGGTTGCATCACTGCCTGGTATGGGAACTGCTCCGCCCGAGATCGCAAAGTACTGCAGATGGTGGTGAAGTCAGCGTAGCTCATTACCGGCTGTGACCTCCCAAAAATCTAGGATATCTACTCAGCTAGATATCTTAAGAAGTCCATTCTCAAGGACCCGTTATCCCAGTCGCAAACTATTTTCCCTCCTACCATCTGGTTAATTGTACCGAAGTATTCGGTCAAAGTCCAACAGATTACAGAACAGCTTCTACCTCCAGGCAATAAGACTACTGAATAGCCAACCTGGAGCTCCTTTAGCAAATCACCCATAATGGCTACATGGACATATAGTTTTTTTTTGTAATCATCATACTGCACTACTTGGACATAATGCATACACCATGGACACATAGCTGCTCTACTCATATTGGGTATTGTCTAAGTTAATTTTATTCAATTTCTATTGTGCTATTATTTATTGTTATGTAACCTTCTTTTGTAACTTTAATTTTGAGATTTTTACCCCCCAGTGAGCTTGTAGAAAATACATTTCATTGTCAGCAACTACTGCTGCATGCTGTATTGTTGTGCATTTGATAAATAAACTTTGATTTGATTTGATATAAGGCTGCAGAAACATGTACATAGGTTTTTGCCTACTCTTTTAAAATTGAACAGAATGTATTCACTATGACTTGATAGCAAGATGTATACCAATTGTAATTGTTTGTAACAGTAAAGAGCAAGCCAACAAACTGTATAACTGGTTGTGTGCCATCCTGGGATTCTTCTTTTTGTTTGGCATTACCCTACCTCTTAACATTCACGTCTATGCAGCCGGACAAACAAATACTGTTTCTTCTCTGTTCGAAATATTCCAAATTCAAATGCATATGATTTCAGCATACTGTAGTCTAAAAGCTTTTGAGGATTTAATGACTGACCAAGAATAACAGGAAGCCAACAGTAGGTAAATGAGGCTGAAGTTGGCTTCACGTTTTTTGTTCCACATTTCAGAAAATCGAAAACCAATTATCAAAACTCACGATAACACAAACTAGCGTGATTGAGGACAAGTAAGACAAAGGCAAAACGTGAATTCACTGGCACTTTCTGCATATTTACCACGACCTTGCCTTCTGATCATTTGAGGTCTCAAAATCTTGCATTTTACAAGAGATTTTAATATAGCAGTATTAAATGTGAATTTAGAACATGACACATGAGAATATATGGTAAACCGAGGATGAGCAAAGGGTGATCGCACTTTCTACTTATTACTATAAACCTACCCCCTGGTTATAAAAACGTCTTAAAATTCTGACACTGAGATATGTGAGACAATGTAACAGACTAATGAACTTCAGGAAATTGTACTGTACCATTTTTTAAATATGACCCTCTGAACATGGCATGTGAGAATGCATTGGGAAAAGCTGATTGCACTTTCTGCTGTATTACTATGACCTTCCCTCCTGATTACAAACTCATCTCACAATTCTGAGGTGTGAGTGACAATGTAGAAAACTATCAAAATACTGAACTTTGGAAAATTTTACTGTACCGGTTTTTAAAATATGACCTTCTGAACATGGCATGTGAGAAGACATTGGCAAATGGTGATTCCACTTTCTGCTTATTTGCTATGGCCCTCCCACCTGATTATAAAAACCTCTTCAAATTCTGGCATTGTGCTATGACAGAATGTAACAGACTCTCAAAATCCTGAAGTACAAGAATATTTACTGTACCATTTTTTTAAAATACCCTGTGAACATGGCATGTGAAGATTTATAGTCAACAAAATAGCACACCTTCTGCTGATTTGCTTATTCCCTCCTTCCTCATTACCAAAACATCTTAATATAAGTACACTAGGGTAAGAGAGACAAAATCACACATCACGTACATTTGTAATTACGACACTGTTGCATTTCTGCATTGTGACATTCTGAACATGGCATGTTAAAGTACTGTAAAACCTAGATCAGGACAGGCAATTCATAGTGCTTTATCGTTGTCTTACTTTTTGAATGGAAAAACGTCTTTTTTCAGTGATTATGACACTTCGATATGACATAAAATATGCTTATATACACTGCACCTACTGTATGCCAATGTTAAGGAAGCTTATAGCTCCAAAAAGACTCCACCAGGGCAAGGCTCCAGGACCAGATGGTGTATATCCCAGAGTCTTTAGGGCTTTAACTTATAAGTTGAGCGGAGTGCTCCAACTCCTGTTCAACCTGAGTCTGTGCCTGGAGAGAGTCCCCGTGCTCTGGAAAACATCATCCCTGGTCCCAATACCAAAGAAAGGGCACCACATCGTCCTCAATAACTATAGACCAGTAGCACTGACTTCACACATTATTAAGAACCTGGAGAGTCTGGTCTTAAGCCCACCTTGGACCCCTGGTTAGTTCATCCCTGGACCCCTTGCAGTTCGCCTACAGGACCCATGTTGGTGTGATGATGCAATCATTTACATACTGCAAAGGGCCTACTCCCAACTGGACAGAGCTGGCAGCACTGTGAGGATTTTTTTTATTTATTTCCCCAGAGCCTTCAACACTATACAGCCAGTACTGCCATATCACCCTGCAACTCACAACTGGTAACCCACTGAAACTAAGCAGGTGTGAGCCTGGTCAGTACCTGGATGAGAGACCTCCTGGGAAAAACTAAGGTTGCTGCTGGAAGAGGTGTTAGTCGGGCCAGCAGGTGGCGCTTACCCTGCGGTCCATGTGGGTCCTAATGCCCCAGTATAGTGACGGGAATACTATACTGTAAACAGGCGCCATCTTTCGGATGAGACGTAAAACCGAGGTCCTGACTCTCTGTGGTCATGGAAAATCCCAGGGTGTTTCTTGAAAAAGAGTAGGGGTTTAACACCAGCATCCTGGCCAAATTTCCCATTGGCCCTTACCAATCATGGCCTCCTAATAATCCCCATCTATGAATTGGCTACATTGCTCTGCTCTCCTCCCCACTGCTGATGTGTGGTGAGCGTTCTGGTGCACTATGGCTGCCGTCGCATCATCCAGGTGGATGCTGCACATTGGTGGTGGTGGAGGGGAGTCCCCATTACCTGTAAAAGCGCTTTGAGTGGAGTGTCCAGAAAAGTCCAGAAAACCTCTATAATTCTGCCTTTAAGTACAAGTCATGGCACCTGCAGAAGTTGACTCTGCATGACTCTGCAATTGTGGGATATATTGAGGGTGGGCTGGAGACGGAGTACAGAGGATAGTTTTGTGGAGTGGTGTGGGGAGAACCACCTGCAGATCAACGTGGCTAAGATCAAGGAGTTGGTTGTGCGACTTAAGGAGGAAGAAAGCACAACCTATTCCTGTCTGTATACATGGGAACGCCGTGGAGATGGTTAACTCATACAAATACCTGGGTGTCCACATTGAAGACAGACTGGAATGGACCAACAATACTGAGGCCATTTACAGGAAGGGTCAGGTCCTTTAATGTGTGCAGTGAGATACTTCTGATGTTCTACCAGTCTGTCATAGCGAGTGCCATTTTCTATGCAGTGGTGTGCTGGGGCTCTGGGATTAGAGTGCGGGATGCTAATCGGCTGAACAAGCTCATCGAAAAGGTAAGTTCTGTCATTGGGTCTGATCTGGACTCTCTGGAGATGGTGGCTGAGAGGAGAATGATGTCCAAATTAATATCCATCATGGACAATGTCTCCCACCACCTCCATGACATGCTTGTCGGAATGAAGAGCACGTTCAGCAACAGGCTGATCCTATGATGCTACCACAGTGTGACGGAGTGTTACAGAAGATCCTTCGTGCCTACTGCCATAAGACTTTACAACCCAACCACGGTATGTCTGGACTGGGGCAACACTGCCCTGTTGTGACACCATAATTGTACATCTGAAACCTGATTCATCTGTAACAACTGGTGCTCTGCTTTACTTGTGTTCTTTCTACATCTGGTTTATAGAAGTGCAATACATGGAAGTGGAATGTGAAAATTTGTATTATTTACAACTGCGCAATAGTTGCAATAGTTACCTACTCTGTGCAATATGCTTGGGAGTGTGTAATACCTATACTGTGTATAACATCTTCCTTGTGTTCAATATATTCATACTTTTTTATCAGGTCCCTCAACTCCTAACTCTACCAGTTTCTCACTTCAGAGAAGGATACAAATCTCAATCATTTTATACAGAGAAAAACCATCAACACCCCTCCCACCTATATAATGTGATACATATATAACGTGTCCGTTATTCTTTATTCTTTTATCTTCTTGTGGCTTGGTCGGTTAGTTTTGTTTTTGTTTTTATCAATAAAGTTTGATAATATTTCTGAAGATTTTTGGAGTGAATCCATTCGGAGAAAGTCCCAGTTTTGAAATTGAGTATGTCTACAGACATGTCTGAAGATGACACATTCACCGCTGTGGTGCACTTCAAAGCCGTTTTGCCGGTGGATTTCACTGGTGAAGGAACCGAAAGTGTTTCACAGTGGGTTAGATGTTTTCAAGCGTGCTGTGAGACATCAGGTATGGATAAAACACAAATAGCCAAAATTCTGCATTTAGTTATTGGGACAGTCTCCCAGATACAGTGAAATGTGATTATGATAACACTTGCAAGCACATGCAATCCGGTTTTGGACAAAAACAGGAACTCAGGACATTTCAAACATATCTGATTGCACGGCCGCGTCAGCCTAATGAACCTTTGGAGGTGTATGCAGCAGAGTTGCATCGCATTGTACTGCAAGCTTTCCCAGATTATGGGCAAACTGCCATTACAGGAGAAATCCTGAGGCATTTCATTGCTGGACTTGACCTTGAGTTACAAGCAAAATTGTATGAGTTTGGTGTCACCACTCTTGATGAAGCTCTTAAGGTAGCTGGCTAGTGTGAAAGAGCGCTTTCCATATTTCATGGCATCTTCCAAGCTGCAATGTCAATGACTACTCCACTGCCTGCTCTCTCTACCCCAGTCCATAGCTTGTCTAATACCAGTGCTGACAAGCTAGCAGCCCAGCTAGACAAACTTACACTTCAAGTGGACAGATTGCAGTCAGCTGTAACATCACTGACTTGCACCCAGGCATGTATCCATTCTCATTCCCCAGAGGTCCAGGCTTCATCTGCTGCACGTAGGAGACCACAGTCCCCAGAGGGGTCCTGGGATAGCCACTGCAGTCCTTGCTGTGACTGTTGACATCAGTCCTTGCTGTGCTCGTCAGTTATACAGCAGAGGCAGATCTCCTTCACACAGCTGCATCAGTCAAAGTCGACCTTTTCGCAGCCCCAGTCCTGGTGCCAGGTCATACCAGCAACACTACAGTTATGACGAGCCTGTACACTGGGAGCGGCAGGTGTCAGACCATCATCAGCGGGGGAGGTCTGACAGCTTTGAAAAAGAGTCTGCAATGTCTCAGCAGAGGTACGGGCATTGTTCAGGTAATAATAATAATTGCTTACACTTATATAGCACTTTTCTGGACACTCAACTCAACTCAGCGCTTTACAGGTGTAGTGTGCTCTCTGAAGGCACCAGTTCTGTAGGGTTTGGGCATTTACTGTGTAACGTTGCCATAGCCAAAATGTAATGTAGTGGCTCTCTGAAGGCACCAGTTCTGTAGGGTTTGGGCATTTACTGGGACAATTATTAATTGTAGCAGTAAATCACAAAATTGATTCTTTTGATGGCTTTAGAATCCAACCATGCGACATAACTCAAACAACGCACACACACAGGTATTAATACATGAGGATACATTTATTAATACATAAAACATGCATATAAACCTAACAGATCTTATTGAGAGGGTTATCAGAATACAAAAGATATATATTCAAAAAGTGTAACACATATCAAGAGGACATATACGTTCAGTATATCATTCATTAAGACCGTTTCATAAATGAACTTGGTTACAACTTCTACATTAGATACTCAAAACAAGTACATAACTCTTAGGAATTAAATTGATATCAACTGGTTTGGATAACAATTGAATTCTCGAGCTGTAATGCATTGAAGTTGAATACTCATCCAATCTCTGGGGATTCAGATCTCCTGCGGGCACAAAGAAACAGTTGCAGGCTGTTGCTGTCCAATCCGCGCTCTCTGGCTCCGTGCCAGGCTGTGCTGTGCGGCTTGCAACGGTGCGCTGCTGATGCTCACTGACCAGCTAGTTACTGTTGGCTTTAACTAGCAAAGTTTGTGCACAGGAGAAAAGATGACTGTGAGTCCCAGCAAGTCAGGAAGAGGACCGGTTCGTTCCTGATGAAGAGCTAGTTCTGAATAGTGATTCAGCTGTCCACAGTTCCGACCTGTTCACGAGGCCTCCTGCTGGTTACTCTCTGGCAACCTCCACTCTAGACTCTTAGAACAAAGGAAAGTTCTGGCACTCGGACACACTGGCCGTTCCGTGGTTTTCCGGGCTGAGTCTCAGGATGGTCAGGAGGCGCGCTGCGAGAATGTCCTGCCCTTGGGAGCCTTCTGCTCCTGGGCCGTCCTGCCCTGGAATTCTCCTTTGAATTCCCTTTAGGAAAGTCCACAGAATCTCTGAATCTCACTGAATCTCCCCTTCTGAATCTTACTGAATCTCTCAGGCTCTCTGTGTTGCCTGTTTTTACCTGGAGGAACTTCAGCTCGTTGATTGGCTGAAAGTTCCATGGGCATCAGAGTCCCACGTGGGTTACTGGGCCCTACCAGTCCCTGATTGGTTGATCAAGGTGAGATATGAGTCACTTACTCCTGACACTTAGGAATGCAGTCCAGATGTCCATCTGGCACTCCCTAGACAGATAGGCGCCAATGGATGACCATTGATCATGATAGCCAGGCTTAGCTAAGTGCATCCCCCTTTGGGAGCTGTCCTAGGAAACCTTATCAAAGGAACCTTAAATCAGCCTGCATGAATAGTTTCTCTGTGGCTGCACCACAGAGAGATGAGGCCTCATTTGGGAAAGCACAGAAACACTTAATTCTGTCTTATGAACAAGCATTGCCGCTACACAGGTAATGGAGACTCCCCTCCACCACCACCAATGTGCAGCATCCACCTGGATGATGCGACGGCAGCCATAGTGCGCCAGACCGCTCACCACACGTCAGCTATCAGTGGGGAGGAGAGCAGAGTAATGAAGCCGATTCATAGATGGGGATTATTAGGAGGCCATGATTGGTAAGGGCCAATGGGAAATTTGGCCAGGATGCCAGGGTTATACCCCTACTCTTTTTCGAGAAACACCCTGGGATTTTTAATGACCACAGAGAGTCAGGACTTGGTTTTACATCTCACTTGAAGGACAGCGCATATTTACAGTATAGTGTCCTCGTCACTATACTGGGGCATTAGGACCCACACAGACCACAGGGTGAGCACCCACTGCTGGCCCCAATAACACGTCTTTCAGTAGCAACCTAAGTTTTTCCCAGGAGGTCTCTCATCCAGGTACTGACCAGGCTCACACCTGCTTAGCTTCAGTGGGTTGCCAGTTGTGAGTTGCAGGGTGATGTGGCTGCTAGCTGATTGATTCACAAATTCTGTCAAATTACCTTTTATATGTTTAAGATGTTTCAAGTTATTGCAAACAAACTAAAAGAAGAATCAAATAGTGTGGAATCCCTCCATGTACTTGTAATGGCAAAGCATACTATTACTCTAAGAATTAATGTTATTAAATATTTGTAATAATCTATCTATTGCCTTGACCAGGCAATATGCCCTTCAATTTAAGCCTATGTGTAAAGTATTAGGAAAGCTAGACCAGGACATTATAAACAGGGTCCATTCTCAGTCTCCCTAATGGTGAATTGTCCATCTCCTTCCAATCTTGTACACACCATGGGAGACCATCTTGATTAAGACCCTGGGTCCGAAGTGATCATTCAAAAGATGATCAAACAATAAGGAACCAACTTGGTGAATAAAGAAATCGGATGATGTCACAGGTTTAAAAGGTAATGCACAGCTCATTTACTTTACTCATTTGAACCTTGGCAATCTGTTAATGCCACTAACATGTCACCGCAAGCATTGTTGTCTGTTTTTAACTGGACCTAGAAAGTGAATCTGTACAAAACAGAAATTCAGTTTCAGTATCCCTGGAAGTTAAAGTGATTTCATGCCTTTACTTTTTGATTGGAAACACATTTATTTGAACTCATTTACTATGTTTTAGTGCAGGCTTTCTAAGCACAACAATGTCTCATACCTACATCATTCTGCAGCACAACTGTACTGAATTGAATTTTAAACAAACTGAAACCTGAATTAGTATGTAAGCCTTTATAATTTACTGGGTAATGACACTCCTATATTTTAGGATCCACTTTCATTAAGGGATTGCAGACGACACTTTGAAAAAGCATAAACAAATAAGATTTACAGATCCACCAAATCAAAATGCATGAAAAGCGCTGCTTCAAAATGTGGTAGGCATGGCGCATCATACCGCGTGTTATGGTAATAGAATCTGGAAGTACCTTGTAAAACCTCCAGGTAGAGCTTATAAAGCTTAACATCTCACGTACAGCATTTGAGCTGTCACCAGAAAACACCCGGTTTTGAATCCCAGTCACTGCTGAGGGAAAATCTTTCTCCAATTTAGAATTTAAGTTGTGTACTCTTTGGATTTGTAATAATTTTAAACTGTATATTATAGTATCTTAATCATTAAACATTAAAAAGTTGGTATATTTTATAAAAGCATGATTGCTCAGTTTGACAAAAGTACACAACCTTCCACCTTTAGCATAAATATTTTAATTATGCATAAATATTTTATGCATCAAAGTCTTTAACTTAGTAACTTACATGGGTTCTGGTTTTAACGTGCCCAAACCCTACAGAACCGGTGCCTTCAGAGAGCACACTACACTTCTTTTTACACTTGTAAGAACATTGCAACATTAGTATCCAGAATCACATCACCTTGTAAAACCACCAGGTGGAGCAATTAAAGTTTAACCTCTCATGTACAGCATTTGAGCTGTCACCAGAAAACAAATCCCGATCACTGCTGAGGGACAGTCTTTATCCAATTAAGAATTTAAGTTGTGTATTATTGTGTATTAAACTGTGTATTACAGCACGTCAATCATTAAACATTAAAAAGTTGGTGTATTTTATAAAAGCAAGACTGCTCAGTTGGACAAAAGTACACAACCTTCAAGTTCAAGTTCAAGTTTATTGTCATTATACTCATATACAGGTATATGGTATAACAAATTGCTATTTAGCTAGCTCTCAGATGATACGTAGTACAAAAAAAACAACAATACAATTGTATAATAAAAAAAAAGAGAGACAACAGGCAGTATGCAAAAAACAACAACAGGCAATGTGCAAAACAACAAGAAGGTAACAGGTAATGTGCAAAAACAACATCAGATGTGCAAAAACATGCATCAACAGAATGAAATAAAAGGATAGAAATTATGGGGAGTGAACTTTTTGACATGTAAGGTAGAGGTAGATTTCAATGTGTGAGCTTTTTGTAAGAAAAAAAGAAGGCACTGTGAGGTTCAGATCATAGGTGAGAGGTGAGGTGAGAGTGAGAGAGGCTGGGAGTTTAATAGTTTGATAGTGCAGGGGAAAAAACTGTCTCTGAGTCTGGTAGTCCGGGCCCGAATGCTCCGGTACCATTTTCCAGATGGTAGAGGGTCATACTATAGCTGGGATGTGTGGGGTCTTTGATGATGCTTAGAGCTTTCCTCAAGCACCGTCTGTCATAAATGTCCTGTATAGATGGGAGGGCAACCCTAGTGATGGATTGGGCAGTTTTCATCACCTGCTGTAGGGCTTTGCTGTCAGCAATACTGCAGTTGCCATACCACACTGTGATGCAACCTGTCAGAGTGCTTTCTGTAGTGTATCTGTAAAAGTTAGTGAGGATCTGGGGTCATATCTTAGCCTTCTTCAACCGTCTTAGGAAGTACAGGCGCTGTTGCACTTTCTTGATCAGACAGGTGGCATTGAGAGACCATGTGAGGTCCTCGGTGATATGGACGCCAAGGAATTTAAAGTTACTGACCCTTTCCACTTCAGTCCTATTGATGTGGATAGGGGCATGTCCGTTTTGAAGTTTCCTGAAATCAACGATCAGTTCCTTGTTTTTGCTGACGTTGAGGGTGAGGTTATTGTCTTCACACCACGTTGTAAGGAGATTGACCTCCTCCCTGTAGGCCCTCTCATCATTGTCTGTGATCAGACCTACAACTGTGGTGTCATCGGCAAACTTGATGATGGGGTTGGTGTTGTGTTTGGCTTTACAGTCGTGGGTATAGAGAGAGTAGAGCAATGGACTAAGCACACACCCCTGGGGGACCCCAGTGTTCAGAGTTAGTGTGCCGGAGGTGTGGTTTCCAAGCCTGACAGCCTGAGGTCTGCCTGTCAGAAAGTCCCGAACACAGTTGCAGAGAAGAAGACCCAGTGCACTGAGTTTCTTGACTAGTTTCTCTGGAATGATAGTGTTAAAGCTTAGCTGAAGTCGATGAATAGTAGTCTTGCATATGTGTTCTTTTTATCCAGCTGAGATAGGGCAGTGTGTATGGCAATGGAGATTGCGTCATCTGTGGATCTGGCGGGCCGGTAGGCAAATTGGTACGGGTCCAGTGTGTTTGGAATGGTGTCCTTAATGTGCTTTATGACCAGCCTCTCGAAGCACTTCATGACGACAGGTGTTAGTGCCACCGGTCGGTAGTCATTAAGACATGTCACTGTAGTTTTCTTCTGTATTGGGATGATGGTGGTTGTCTTGAAGCAGGTGGGGACTACAGCTTGGGCCAGAGACATGTTGAAAATGTCTGTGAATACACCTGCCAGTTGATTGGAACAGGCAACCTACCACCCTTATCATAAATATTTTAATTATGCAGAAATATTTTATGCATCAATGTATTTACCGAAGATATTACTAATAGTATTAATAATGAATGACCATGTACAAGATGTAAGCTCAAAGTATTACCCTGGTACACTTACTTCGTAACCGTCTTTGTAAATGAAAAGACATTGACACACAGCATTTTGTTGATCCGATCACGTATTCGTTTCCAATCATACAAAGCAAGTCTCTGATTCACCATGCCTTTCACATGCTCATAAACAGTATTAATTTAGGAACATAAACGTATCACATAAACTGTATATGGCTGGTATTGGTATTTTAAAGAAAAAATACACACCAGTATTCCATTTTCTTCCTATTTTAAGCATCAAAGTCTTACTTGTGGTTATTTTGGAAATGTTTTTACTTGCTCCTTCTGACAATATTGAGATTATATACTTTGTGAAAAGTGATAGTCCTTTAACCTTTTCTGTTATCGCCGTAAACAAAAGCATACTTTTAGAATTCGATTTAAATGGAATATAATATGGAATCACGTATCTAAACAACTTAATTACTATATAATTATATGAATGTACTGTCTGGTGGAATAAACTGAAGAGTTAGTTAATGTGACACCGAATTATTAAGAATTATCACCTCTTTTTACACCTGAGAACAAATGAGAACATTCCACTCAGTGGGCGATGCATTGTTATCTCAATCACCTGCTAATTTGTTTTACACCACGGGAAGTGAGGAGAATGTGATTGTACAGTATCTGTACAGAATGTGTGTTACATTTACAAAATTAAGTGTTTAAAGTGTATAATTAAAAAGTAAAAAAAAAACTAAAGCTTACACAAAGATTCTAAGATGAACACGAAGAAGTGTATTGCATGTCTAATGGTCTAACCCCATTTTGATTAAAATCGCAAACGCGTTTTAATTTCTTTAAAATACCAATACCTGCCATATACAGTTTGTAATGTAGGGATTTCTATATTTATGTCTTTATTTAGTGGTTACATTAGTGACAAAGGTGTTCAGTAACGCATATGCCGTATGGCATACATGTTTGTAATGACAATATACAGATGCAGCCATTCAAAATGCGCGGTAAAAACCCGCGGTACAGTAACTTACCCACAAGCCACCGCAGGGCACCGGAAGGCACCGCGTTAAGTGATTGGCTGGCCAAAATGACCGACAGGGGCACTCATGGTGCATTGGTTGGTAGTGAAAAGATTTAATCATTTAATGTCTTTACTGTGCACATTTTAATCCGCTTCGTTTTGAATATTTATATGGAATTTTACCACTAAACAGAAATTTTAGTAGCTGAGCATAAAAAGAAGAGGAGCATAACGCATCTGAAGGTCATAAACGATATTAACTTAGGAATATAAACATTACTGTATGTACATAAACTGTACTGTGTATGGCTGGTCTTGGTAGTTTAAAGAAAAAATACACACCAGTCTTCCATTTCTCCCTAAACATTTTAAGCATGAAAGTTTTATGAAACGGTACCCAAATATGCGATTGCTGTATAGAATGAATTTTAATTTAAAAAAAATATTTTTTTAAACACGAAAATTAAGATGTTTACATCTTCCGCCTGAGAACAGTCACCCGTTGCTACCCAACGTAGAATCACAGCCACTAACTAGCAAAGAGAGGACATTAGCTAGCCAATATGATAAAGAAATAAATGATTATTTTGTTTATTTCTTTTGCACATTTATTTGAACATTTCCATCGATTGTACAAGCACTTGGAAACTGTCCAATCCCTAGTTCATCAGGCATTTTCCCGGTCTGGCGCCGGTCTGTGTCTTCTAGGATATAATGCCAGCGAACTCTTGTTTTTATGTCCACTATAACAGACAATCTCCTTTGCTTTTAACCGAGCGTTTAATAATTTCCTAAAATGAAAATGATTTACTTTATTTCCCTCACAGGATCAATAAAAGTATCTATCATCTGTCTAAACTATGGGACAGAATTCTGGGGTCTCCCCATACCAGAGATTATGGTAGGGCTTCAGAATGGTGATTGGCTGACACCATCTGACACCCCTCTGATTGGAGAAAAAAGACGTGCTGGTTTGCTATACATACAGTACTGTACCAGGAAGAGGATTTCTTTCTATTCGAAACATGTATTTTAAAAGTTTAAGAAGTAAAAACCTTACAGCATACACAGATTTCTAAACTGATCAGGATCGTTATCTTTGTCTTATGCATAATAATGTTCACCGCTCTGTCCAGCAAATTAATAATAAACTTTATTTTATATAGCGTTTTAAACGAATAAGTAATTAGATTGCTCATAAACCTAATCACTTGCTTTTTCTTTTTATTTAGGCTCAGATTTCAACTATAGATCGTATTATTATTGACCATAATGACGACCAACCAACAAAAACAACCATATAAACATAATACCAACCAAAAACATAGATAACAACCACAATACAAAATCAATTATATCAAACCATTGTACTCTCGCAAATTCCTCCAATTATCATAATCCCGCCCCTTATGCAAAACCAAACCCTCCTCCCATCCCAGTTTATTCTCTTTATCATAAACAAAATCCACCTCAATTTTCAACATAAAGCATTACACAAAATCAATACCTCAACACTCCATACTCAACAACGATAATTCACAAACAGCCAGAACATGTAACTCCACATTCCCAAACAGACCTCATTTCCATAGCCCTGCCCCTTATGCAAAACCAACATCCCTCTCCTGTTCTCTCTCTCCCCTGGCATTTGTAATCGTTTTTATTTTCAAATAAATTTTAGCAAAGTCATGTATTTTAAAAATCTTAAGATTTTTATATTTATTTAGTGGTTTCATTAGTGACAAAGGCTAAACTTTCTTGGAAAAATGTATTTTATGTAAACAATGTTTGCTATTAATTCATTCATTGCTAAAATATGTTCATTGTCTTCTAATGAAAGAAGGGTTCCTTTCGCCGTAGTCGGGTTGACATTAGAAGCTTGCCACGCCCCGGACTGTTGCACCAATGCATTAGCATGTTAAAGCGATTTCATTGAGGAGCATAGCCTTTCTTAACTAGTAAGTACTGTACTTACTGGGTTTTTGAGGGGGGAGGGTGTCTTTCGCTGGAAATCTCACCTCCTTCTACTTTGAAAATACCTGTGAAACCGGTTTAATTCGACATCAGCCAGCACTCCTGCAGAGAGGGGGGTTGTACTTGCAGTGTATACAGTAGATGGGAAAGCCAGAGCCGACCTCTACGCCGCCCACGTGTTATGCTCTTCGTTAATGTCTAAGCCGGAACACATCATTATATCTCATTTTGTATTTCTTAAAAAAAAATCGTTTGCCCAGCCTAACAGTATTGTTGTTATTGTTTTTAACCTGTAAAGCGCTTTGAGGAGCCACCTTTAAAGGGCAATTAACAATAAAGTTCATTATTATTACTATTGTTAATTTGCTGGACAGAGAGGTGAACATTATTACACAGAAGACAAAGATAGCGATTTACGTTGCATTGTGCATTGTGCTGCTGTAATACAGTTTTAAATAATTAAAAGTCTAAACAGTATCAGCTTTATTTATGGGTTTTAAATAAAGGCGATTTAAACGCGATTTAAATCAATATAAATGTTTATACTGTAACGCATAGGTGACTATTCATTCTTATTAAAATGACTTAAATTCGATCATGTTGTGATATTTAGAAATATAAATTTGTTTGGTGCGAGTGAGGTTTTAATTAATCTCTGACTCAGGAAACGTTTCATTTTTTCAAAGAAATGTTTGTTAAAAAAAAATCCAGTGGGATTCGATTACAGACCGTGTGAGATGGGAGTCAGGAACCTAACCCACAGCACCACCAGCAAGATCAAGTGCTGAGTGCTGAAAAAGCACTACAGAAACATGGAGGGCTTCTCAGAAAGTTGGGCATTCAGGCACAGATGCAGCCATTCAACGTGCGTGGCACAAACATGTACTGCGCGCAATTGGCTACGTCATCACGCGTCATAACGCATCAAAACGCGTCATACCGCGGTACGTGATTGGTTGACCGACAGGGGCACTCGTGGTGTGTTGGTCGGTCGTAGAAAGATTTAAATGTCTTTACTGTGCCTGTTTTAGTATTGAATATTTATATGGAATTTTACCACTGAAGGGAAATCTTAGTAGCTGAGCATAAAAAGAATAGGAGCATAACGCGTGTGAAGGCCATAAACTATATTAATTTTGGAACATAAACATACAGTGTTACAGTATATGGCTGGTCTCGGAACTTTAAAGAAAAAATAAACACCAGTATTCCATTTCTCCCTAAACATTTTAAGCATCAAAGTCTTTAACTAACATGTGAAATAATTTGTATATAAAAAGTGGTAGTTTTAAGCTTTTCTGCGTATATAATATAGAATTTATATTAATAATGATATAATTATATTCATGTACTGCAACACAATAGTACACGCTGTACAATGTCTGTTGATACTGTATCTGTTGGGCTGTTTAACCACTGCTTATGTGACCTTGCGTGTGGTACTGTAGTCTACGTGCCCGACTTCTAAACCACAGGTTTTGTTTCAAATCCAGCTGGTGCCACGACTTTTCTTTTAATAAACATTTCTTTAAAAAAAAAAATAGCAATATTATGGACAATTAATTGACTTTTTATATTTCTAAATATCACAACATGTTCAAATTTAAGTCTTTTTTAACAACAATGAATAGTCACCTTCTTTCCTTCTGACAACTGTCCCTGCTTCTGCTTCCTGCTTCTATCGTGTGGGGAGGGGATCACTTTAGATCTCCCTTCAGATTTAAAAGGTTATTTATCATATCTTCAGTGTTGCATCTTCCCAGTGTAGCTGGTCTTTTGCTGCCTGGGTAAACTATCACAAAGCTTTAGAGAACTTAAAATTTCTATTATCAACAAATTGTAAATATGACGTTTACATTGGCGTTATTAATTTTTCACTTGAGTGTATTGAGGATTCTCAGCTGTCACTGAGAGAAGACCCCCCTCTTAGGCTGCGCAAACGATCTTTTACATTTTTATAGAGAAATGGAGACTGTACAGTATGCGTTACAATATAAACATTTACTGTCAAACTTTAAATCAACAATTGATTTAAAGAAGGTCTGTCAAAGCGCAATGAAACCTATTACTTGATTCTTATGGACGCCCGGTCCCGCCCGGGATTAAAAAAAAAACATGGAATTGCGTATCTAAAGAAATAACAGTATTCTGTAACTATATTCATGCACAAACAGTAACATGTTACATTATTAATTTGGGTGTCTCCTCTTGCATTTTGCATTTTGAGTGCGGCTTTTGACTTTTTTTAAATTAGAACCCATAAATAAAGCTGATACTGCTTAGACTTTTAATTATTTTAAACTGTATTACAGCAGCACAATGTGCTTTTTCACAAAACCTCCTAGAGTAACGAAATGTCTTGCTTTATACAGCTTTTCAACTAAATATATTTATCGCTTACGCCTGACATAAGAGGTGCCCGATAAAAAACGGTTGAACAGCTCTGTTGGAGGTTTCGCGAAAAAGGAGGTTTCTCTCTAGGAGGTTTCGTGAACAAGCTGCAGACATGCCAATTGTAATCAATTTTATTTTTAAATACATTTTAGCAAAGTCATGTTCCATAAGAGTACGGTAATTACGGTACGGCTTCAGAATGGTGCTTTGCTGACACCATCTGACACCCCTCTGATTGGGGAAAAAAGACCTGCTGATCTGTTCTACATAGCAGGAAGACAACAGCATGTGTTGTTTCTATTCGAACCGCGTATTTTAAAAGTTTAATTAAGAAGTAAAAACCTTACAGCGTACACAGATTTCTAAACTGATCAGGAGAAAGAAAAATCACCAGTGTTTCACGCATAAAAAGTGGTTATTAACTATCGAAACCTGTTTTTATTTCTCCTGGCAATCTACCTGAAAGCCAAACTACAGTATCTGAGAAGAGCCACAATTGAACTCGTGTTGATAATAAGAGAGAGAGAGTCCCTGTTACCCCCATTTTGATTTAAATCGCAAACGGATGTTAATTAAATTTATTTTTTGATTCACAATCAGACAAATGGAACATAAATTATCTTTGTCTTCTAAGTATCTTAATAAACTTTCAGCATAGCTTTCTCCCCATTTAGATTTTTTTTTTCTTTTTGGGATTTTTTGGGATCAAACATGGAAAGATTAGATTGTAATCGTTTTTATTTTTTAAATACATTTTAGAAAAGTGTAATCTATACTAAAAAGTTGTATTTATTTAATACCACTCGATACTTATATAAATGGGGTTTAGTTGATACTGTTTAAACTTTTAATTATTTAAAATTGTATTACAGCATTGTACACATGCTTAAAAGAGAAGAGGGAAAACTCAAGCCTTACACAGGTGTGAAGGTCTTCTGCTCAGAATGAAACGCTAAAATGTAATGTAGGCTCTGAATGGGTTCAATTATGATTTGGGCTTGATTGAGGTCGCTACCTTTCATCTAAAATCCTGCTTGAATCTTTCTAAACTAAAAATTAGACACAAGAAGAGAAGAGGCTCTGGTGAAATTTATCTTTTTTTAATTTCTCTTTTTTTCATGGAAAAATATCTATCCCGCTGTAATTCGGGCACAGAAGGATTAAAAAATGTCAGACAGGCAGGGGGGAGAGTGAGTTCTAAATAAAGAGGTATCCAGGTAACAATGAAACGGTCGGACAATTTGGGGAGATCGCCCGTTTTCCATGTAAATAGTTCCCTGGTTCTGCACCCCTTGGTGTTTCTCTCGCTCTCTCTCGGGCTGGCGGGCTTGTCTTGTGTCTCTCTCTCGTCTGGGCACAGGAGTGCTGCTGGAAGGTGTTGACGGAAACACCTGATCATCAGCTCGAAATAATTCAGTGCTTTATATATATTCTAATGGCAGTGGGGGCAGGGTGTGTGGGAACAGGTTTGGTTGAAATTGCATTGGGGATCTATGTTCTTCACACCTGAAACATTTTCTCTGAAAGCATTTTCTTCCCGGTTTAGCCAATCTTTTTTACAACATGTTACAGTTTACTATTTTTGACCATATTAATTTTAAGTGCTTAATGCCATTTTTTTACCACGCACAAATATTCTTATGTCCATATCTTCGCAAGGGAATCAGTGCAAATTGTAATACTAATTAAATGACCGCGGGCACTTTCCACCCCCTCTGACAGCAGGAACATTCCTATTCTTAGCTCAGCAGCTTATCACAATATAGGGTGTTCACACCGTTTTTTTTATACAGTGACACAGCGTCGTGTTGTGAATCTGTTTTTCCGTGTTTACAAAGAAATTGGAATACAGTGATACTACCTGCTATATAGATACATATTTTTAGATATTTAGACACTTAAATTAATATCATTATTAATAACAATAATGATAATAATGATAATTGGCCAGTGAAAGCTCTGTTGTCCTTCACATGAATGCATGAAACATTTTACCGAACCCATGATTTTACACGGTATATGATATTCCCCATTATAAAATTGATAATTCCGGTCCTGAAGTCTGATTGCCTGACATACATTCGAAGAAGTCCTATATTTTCGAATATATGCACACCCCGGAATGCGTGATTGGATCAACGAAATGCTGTGGTGTTAATTTAACAATGATGGTTAATGAAAAAAAAGAATGTGGTCCAGGGCAATACTTTGAGTTTACAGCTTGTCCAAGGTCATTCATTATAAATACTATTAGTAATATCTTCAGTAAAGACTTTAATGGCGACAGCTCAAACATGAGAGGTTGAGCTTTATTGGCCCAACCTTGAAGAAATTCCGGATACTATTATTTTGCTTGCAATATCATGCGTTTCTATGCGAGAATATACGGTATTAATACCGTAACTTGCGGTATACCACGTCAAGCGCACCGCAAAATAATGCGGTATCGCCTGCTTGTTTTGAATCGCTGCATCTGTAGATTGCCAGGCGAAAGGATTTGTAAATATATTTTGTTAAATCAAGTCAGCTTTTTGCAACACATAGAAGACATTTTTCCAAGAAAAATCTGATGACGAGGAAGAAAAATCACCCGTTTTTAGTGCATAAAAAGTGTTTTTTAACTATCGAAAGTCACTTTTATAGCTTTTAAAATCATGCAATGTCTAAGTTAAGATGATTGTACCCATCAGTCACGCTAATAAAGCACCTTGAATTGAATTGAATTGAGAGACACAGAAAGACACCACACTGGGCAGACACCTAAACACTACCCCAGGGAGAAATAGGAAGACTACCAGAGGAACACCCCAACACCCACACCACCCCAACCCAGACCAGCTCAATCCACAAAGAACAGAACCAGCCCCACCCTACAGCCCTCCAACCCAGACCAACGACCGAACGGGTCCAGAACCAGTGCCCCACCCCACACCCCTCACCCAGACCAGCAGCTGAACCGGACCAGAACCACGAACCCCACCCACCCAGCACAACAGCAGAGCTGGACCGATCCCCTCCTGCACAGCTACGCCACAGGTCTGGCCAGACCAGTGGTTTGGAGCTGGGAGAAATCTGGCAGCTCCTAAATCTCATCTGCACCCAGCTTATGAGCTGAACTACCAGCACCCACAGCGACAGACACAAATCCAGCACAATACTCTGTTTTTGTTGATGATGTAAATGTCCGACACAAATTTGATACAGTTCCAGATAACAATAACAAATTGCAAAGATAATTCAAACGCTAACAATGAGATCCTTAATGATTAGTATGTGGAACATTCAGGGTCTGGACTCATCAGCATTTGGGCTGAAGTGCACTGATCCTGAGTTTATCAAGAATATAAAGGAGACAGACATCATGATCCTACAGGAGACATGGTGTCGGGAAGACTTGGCTATTCACTGTCCCCCAGGCTACAAGGAGATCATGGTGCCCTCTGTCAAAAAATACCCAAATCACTAAGGGTAGAGACTCTGGGGGGATCATTGTGTGGTACAGAGCGGAACTCAGTCACTCCATACAATTAGTAAAGAGAGAAGAGTCACGGGTTTGGCTTAAAATCAAAAGAAATACTATATGTACAGAAAATGAGGTTTTCCTGTTTGCTGTCTACATCCCGCCCTCAGAATCCCCCTACTACAGTGGGGGAATTCTCCCCAGTCTCCACATGGAGATCGGTCATTTCCAGGGCCAGGGAAACGTGCTGCTCTGTGGTGACCTCAATGCATGAACAGGCATGCTGGCAGACTTCACCAGCACACAGGGAAACACTCACATATTCGGACAATCCCCTCTGTACCACACACCGGTCATCTCACACAGCTGGAGCCATGACACCACGGTCAACAGCGCCGGCCGCGAGCTGCTCCAGCTCTGTCAACGGCTAGGCCTGTACATCATCAATGGCAGGAGTAGAGGGCACTCCCTAGGCAGGTTCACCTACAGCTCAGCTCTGGGCGGCAGTGTGGTGGCCTACGCCATCACCGACCTGGACCCCTCCTGTATCAGTGCCTTCACTGTCAGGCCACAAACTCCTCCCTCTGACCACAGCCAGATCACACTCTACATGAAGAGAGCACACCAGCACAGAGACACACTGACACAGCCCAGCCAGCTGTATAACCTCAACGAGGCGTACAGATGGGACACAGACAGTTTAGACAGATACCAAACTGCACTGGGCGATGACGAAATTCAGACACTGTTGGACACATTCCTAAACACTCCATATCAAACCAACAAAATAGGCATAAACTTGGCCACACAAAAACTAAATCACCTATTTCACAAACTGACATCAAAATCTAAGCTAAAAACAACTAAATAAAAAAAATACCAAAAAACAAAAGCAAAAGAAAAGTGGTTTGATACGGAGTATAAAAACATCAGAAATGCACTATGAAAACTCTCAAATCAAAAACACAGACAACCACATAACACAGATCTGCGCCTCAGCTACTGTGACACAGTAAAACTTTACAAACACGCTGAAAAAGAAAAGAAACACATACATAAACAAACAACCTGTAGAAATTGAGGAGTCACTAAATGAGAACTGTTTCTGGGAGAAGTGGAACAATTTAAATAAATCAAAACCGGAAGAATTGGCCATCCAAAATGGAACAATCTGGCAATCATACTTTGAAAATCTCTATCAAAAGCTCCCAAATACAAATCAATCAGACCAAAACACCATTTATGAAAAACGTTTGGAATTGGTTATCAAATATGAAATTTTGGAATTGGTTATCGAAGACAACCAAACCCCTTAGACTCCCCAATCACTGAGCAGGAGCTATTGGACAAACTCCAGGCCCTCAGACCACGCAAAGCATGTGCCCAAGATGGAGTTAACAATGAGATGCTGAGACATAGCAACCCAAAGTTGCAAAAAGCCCTGCTCAAACTCCTCAATCTCATCATAACAGCCGGATGTTTCCCCAAGGGCTGGAACCAAGGACTTGATCACGCCCATCTATAAGAGTGGAGATCGAGTTGATCCCAACAACTACCGGGGTATCTGTGTGAACAGTAACCTGGGGAAGGTATTCTGCAGTATCCTAAATACACGAATACTGGCCTTCCTTACCAAACACAATGTCCTGAGCAAGAGTAAGATTGGCTTCTTACCAGATCACCGCACATCTGATCACATTTACACCCTACACACACTGATAGACAAATATGTCCAACAAAAACACAAAGGAAATTTTTTGGCTGCTTTTTCGATTTCAAAAAAGCATTTGACTCGATTTGGCATGAAAGATTGTTTTATAAACTACTCCAAAGTGGCATAGGGGGCAAAGTGTACGACACAATTAAATCAATGTATTCAGAGAGCAAACATGCAGTGAAAATTGGAAACAAAAGGACCAAATTCTTCACCCAAGGCCGTGGGGTAAGACAGGGCTGCAGCCTGAGCCCAATACTGTTCAATATCTATATCAATAAATTAGCAGGGATGTTGGAGCAGTCTGCAGCTCCTGGCCTCACAGTACACGACACAGAAATCAAGTTCCTGCTCTATGCAGAAGACCTGGTCCTGCTGTCGCCCACAGACAAGGGAACCTGGAACAGACAAGCAGAACCTGGCACTGCTAGAGCAGTACTGTCAGACCTGGACGCTGACAGTCAATCTGGACAAGACCAGAGTTATGGTTTTCCAGAAGAAAGACAGACCTCAGGGAAACAGCTACAAATTCACACTCAACAACAACACATTGGAGCACACATCCAGCTACAAATATCGGTCTCACCATCAGCTCATCTGGGAGTTTTGATCTGTCAGTGTAGGCACTGAGAGAGAAGGCACTCAGGGCATTCTATGCAATAAGAAGGAGGCTCTTCTACATCAACCCACCAACGAGAATCTGGCTCCAAATATTTGAAAGTGTAATCCAACCCATTGCCCTATACGGGCAATGGGTCCCCTCACAGACCAGGAATACACTCAATGGGACAAACACCCCACAGAAACACCTAACAACAGGTGCAGGGCCAAATTAGGCGAGTACCCACTATTGATAAACATACAGAAAAGAGTATTAAAGTATTGGCTACACCTAAAAAACAGCGACCAAAATTCCTACCACCACAAAGCCCTGCTGAGCCAAGTATAGTTTCAGGGAAATACATTTTTCCTGCATTAAAGTTTAACTCGTTCAGAGCGCCATACATTACAAACTCCAAGCATTTTATTTTGACCTGGACCCTGTAGCGGTGAGGCTTATTAATAAGGCAGAATTAAGTGTTGCTGTGCTTTCCCAGATGAGGCCTCATCTCTCTGTTCGTCTCTGTGGCGCAGCCACAGAGAAACTATTCATGCAGGCTGATTTAAAGATGTTTTCTTTTGATAAGGGACAGCTCCCAAAGGGGGATGCACTTAGCTAAGCCTGGCTATCATGATCAATGGTCATCCATTGGTGCCTATCTGTCTAGGGAGCGCCAGATGGACATCTGGACTGCATTCCTAAGTGTCAGGGGAAAATTACTCATATCTCACCTTGATCAACCAATCAGGGACTGGTAGGGCCGAATAACCCACGTGGGACTCTGATGCCCAGGAAACTTTCAGCCAATGAACGAGCTGAAGTTCCTCCAGGTAAAAACAGGCAACACAGAGGGCCTGGGAGAATTCTGTGGACTTTTCTAAAGGGAATTCAAAGGAGAATTCCAGGGCAGGACGGCCCAGGAGCAGAAGGCTCCCAAGGGCAGGACATTCTCGCAGCGCGCCTCCTGACCATCCTGAGACTCAGCCCGGACAACCACGGAACGGCCAGTGTGTCCGAGTGCCAGAACTTTCCTTTGTTCTAAGAGTCTAGAGTGGAGGTTGCTAGAGAGTAACCAGAGGATCCACCCGAGGTTAGCACCAGCAGCAGGCCTCGTGAACAGGTCAGAACTGTGGACAGCTGAATCACTATTCAGAACTAGCTCTTCATCAGGAACGAACCGGTCCTCTTCCTGACTTGCCGGGACTCACAGTCATCTTTTCTCCTGTGCGCAAACTTTGCTAGTTAAAGCCAACACTAACTAGCCGGTCAGTGAGCATCAGCAGTGCACCGTCGCAAGCAGCACAGCACAGCCTGGCACGAAGCCAGAGAGCCCACAGGAGATCTGAATCCCCAAAGATTGGATGAGTATTCAACTTCAATGCATTACAGCTCGAGAATTCAATTGTTATCCCAACCAGTTGATATCAGTTTAATTCCTAAGAGTTATGTACTTGTTTTAAGTATCTAATGTAGAAGTTATAACCAAGTTCATTTACGAAATGGTCTAAATGAATGATATACTGAACGTATGTCCTCTTGATATGTGTAACTCTTCGTGACTGAATATATACCTGTTGTATTCTGTTAACCCTTAAGATAAGATCTGTTATGTTTATAATCTCCTGCAGACACAGAAGCAGTGGTTGGCTGGTTGCTGTGTCCAATCGGCGCTCTCTGGCTCGGTGCCAGGCAGTGCTCGGTGTGGCTTGAGAGAAATTCCTGCGATGCGCTGCTGATGCTGTCTGAAGACCAGCTAGTAAGTGTTGGCTGAAACTAGCAGTTTGTGCACAGGAGAAAAGTGACTGCAGGTCCCAGCAGGTCAGGAAGAAGACCGGTTCGTTTCCGATGAAGCACTAGTCCTGAATCCTTATATTCAGATTGGGTTCACAGTTTACAAGGCTTGCTGCTGGCTAACCTCGGGTGGATCCTTTGGTTACGCACTGGCAACCTCTATTCTCAACTCTTAGAACAAAGGAAAGTCCTGCACTCGGACCCACTGACCATTAAATGCTGAGGATGTTGAGGAGGAGCCCTGAGGCTGAATGTCCAGGAGGCGCGCTGCGAGAAAGTCCTGCTCTTGGGAACTTTTGTACCCATGGGAACTGTTCTACAGGCGCTGTGTCTTGCCTGTTTTGCCTGGAGGAACTGCGGGTCATTCATTGGTTGAAGGTTTCATGGGCATCAGAGACCCACGTGGGGTTAACCTGCCCTACCAGTTCCTGATTGGCTGATGATGAGTAACCATCCACTCTGACCTTAGGGTTGTAAACCAACTTTGAATAACACTTTCCCTTGGAATCTCAGACTTTAAGGCACCAGAGATTAACATTTATTAAGGTTGCTGGAGAATCTCAGCACTGGGGAGTTGTTCCTTATCAGGACACTTAATTAAACACCTTAATTGTGAACCAAATGGAATGACCTCTCTGTATCAAGCACCACTGAGATGAAAGAGATAGGGACTGGCAAGGGAGCAGAAACCTTAATTCATGTACTTTTAATTAGCCTCGCCACTACAATTTGTTTAAAAATATTAAGTTCTCTAAATCTTTCTAAGTTAAGTATGATAAATTACCTAGGGAGCTGTGTAAGCATGTGAAGGCAGCAAAAGATCAGCTGAACTGGGAAGAAAATGCTTTCAGAGAAAATGTTTCAGGTGTGAAGAACATAGATCCCCAATGCAATTTCAGCCTAAACCTGTCCCCACACACCCTGCCCCCACTGCAATTAGAATATACACAAAGCACTGAAATCTTTAGAGTAGATAATCAGGTGTTTTGCAGACGTAGGCATAGTATGTAATTCAGGCTTTATGAACTAAAACCTGGGATTCGATTAATTAGGGTTATTAATTATTAGAGTTCATAAAGCCTGAGTTACATACTATGCCTACATCTGCGAAACACCTTTGCTAGTTAATGCTACTTCACTTTCTCCGGCGTGATTTGTTTAGGCAAAAAACAGGCTAATAGGCTTGTTTTGTGATCTTCCTAAGATTGTTAAGCGCAGTGTCAAAATGTTTCCATATGAAAGGATTCATATGAAAGGCAGTGATATCACCGTCCTGAGGCGTGTCTCTGTGTGTGTGTGGCAGGCAGGTCGGTTTAGCCTTTGTCACTAATGAAACCAGTAGATAAAGACGTATAGAAATCCCTACATTACAAACTCCAAGCGTTTAATTTTGTCTATTGCTACAGTATTGACAGCAGTGTAGTTACAAGGAACATGTCAAATCGCATGTGGACAAGCCAAAGCCAAAAAATTCGCTGAAGGTTCACGTCTGGGGAGGTATATCTAGAAGATGCCCGGGACCACTTCTTATTTTCAAAGGAATTATGGATTGTGAATTCTTCGAAGTCGTGGGCAAACAGCATGCCGCCTCATATATCAGGGAGCATTTTGGATCAAGGCACCGTTTCTTTCAGGACAATGATCCAAAACACACAGCAGCAAAGGAGAGGCTTAAAGCAGAAGGAGTGAACTGGGTGAAAACTCCAGCTGAATCCCCCGATTTAAATCCAATAGAGATGGTATGGCATTCCCTGAAAGGCTATATTCAGAAAATGGCTAAACCCAGCACAAAGCAAGAACTGATCAATGCGAAGTTCTGGGAGTTAATTTTATTAACAGGCTGTTTCGTGTTCTTCCTAAGATTGGTGAGCAGGGGGGCATTCAGGAATGTGAGTTATGTGAGTCAGATTATGAATGAATAAAAACATTTAATTAAAAACGTGTTTGCGTTTGTTTGGGTGCTGTACCAGTTGTATAATAATGCCACAATATGTATTTTATGTGTCGCAAAAAAACTGGCTTGTTTTAACAAAATATATTTACTAATCCTTTCGACAGGCAATCTACCTGAATGCCCAACTATCTGAGAAGCCCTCTGTGAAACCAAAAGAACCACAATTAAACAAATCTTGCAAATAAGAGAGAAGAGAGAAATAATACGAGTCCCCATTAGCCCAATTTTAAATTAAAACAAATGTATGTTTAATTAAATGCCTTTATTGATTCACAATCTGACAATGCAACATAAATCATTATCTTTGTCTTCTTAGTACCTTAATCAACTTTCAGCATAGCTTTCTCTCCATTTAGATTATTTTTCATACCATCACTAAACAAAGCAGGAGCGTATTGTACTTCCTCTTGGGATCAAATGTGGACAAATTAGATTGTAATCATTTTTATTTTTAAAATACATTTTAGAAAAGTGCAATCTATAATAAAAAGATGTATTTATTTAATACCACTTGATAGTTATATTAATAAAGATAAGAATTCACGTTGATACTGTTTAGACTTTTAATTATTTTAAAGTGTATTACAGCATCATACACATTAAACATAAAAAAGTGGGTATATTTTATTAAAAAGTTGGACAGTATAAAGCAAGTATGATTTTAATGTCTGTAATCGCTATTCTTGCAATTACAAACATAAACTGGAATGCTACAGAACCCTAAACAGACCATACACACTTTTAGTTTAGCAGGATTTGCGCGATAAGCACATTGTTTAATGGGGATGACATTACCCATGTCTATTATCACTGTACAACACTACTTCAACCTGCGTAGTCTGCAAAGGAACAAGTAATAGGTTTATTCCATGCTGAAAAGAGAAGAGAGAAAATGCAACATTTCAGCTGTGAAGCCTTCTTCAGATGTGAGGGTCTACAGCTGAAAATGAAACGCTTAAATGTAATGAAGGCTCTGAATGGGTAAAACTTTGATTTGGGCTGGCTAGTGTGGTGACATCATTGCTTTTCATATGAAATCCTGCTTGAATCCTGCTAAATTAAAAATTAGACACAAGAAGAGTATTGGACAATGTTGTGAGGCTCTGGTGAAATTTCTTTGTGAACTGCAGAGTTAAAGTGTAAAGTGTCTCCTTCTTTTAAACTTGTTAATGCGACACGAAATACATTACTGTATTAATGATGTAGTGCTTCAGGTTCACGTCGGTTTGTGCCCTACACCATGCGGTACCGCTGTGTAGATACAGTATGAACATGTTTTGATATTTAGAAATATAAAAAATGTCAATATAGTGGCCATAATATTTGCTATTTTAGTTTTTCACATAAACGTTTATTTGTTAAAAGAAAACGATTCGATTGCTGGATTTGAACACACAACCTCCAGCTTATAAGTCAATCACTTAAACTAGCACGCTACAGACACAGTAACATAGCAGAGTGCTGAAACAGCTGTACACATAGATATGTGTATATACTACTGTTTGTGTTACAGTACATGAATATAATTATATTATTCATTTCTTTAGATACGCAATTCTATATTTTATTCCCTATTAATCAAATTCTAAAACTATGCTTTTGTTTACTTCGATAATGAGCGTATTCGCAGAAAAGGTTAAAACAATCACTTTTCACAAAGTATATAAACATACAGTAATATGGTCAGAAGGAGCACGGTAAAATGTTTCCAAAATAACCACATGTAAGACTTTGATGCTTAAAATGTTTAGGTAGAAATGGAATACTGGTGTGTATTTTTTTCTTTAAACTACCAATACCAGCAATATACAGTTTTCATAATATGTTTATTTTCCTAAATTCATATTGTTTATGACCTTCAGATGCATTATGCTCCTATTCTTTCTATGCTCAGCTACTAAAATTTCCCTTTAGTTGTAAAATTCCATATAAATATTCAATACTAAGTGGATTAAAATGTGCACAGTAAAGAGATTAACTGATTAAATCTTTTCACTTCTGACCAATGCACCACGAGTGCCCCTGTCGGTCATTTTGGCCAGCCAATCACGTACCGCGGTACGGTGCGGTGGTTTGTGGGTGGTTGCATGTGGTACGGGTTTGTACCATGCATTTTGAATGGCTGTATCTGTAAGTGTCCTCCTTTCAGTTGGATTGATAGATAGATATACTTTATTGATCCAGTGAGGGAAATTGGAGTGCAACAGCAGCTTAACACAGACAACACAGCCACAGTGTAAAGAATAATAATAATAATAATAATAATAATAATAATAATAATAATAATAATAATACATACATACATACATACAATACAATCAGTACAGTGAGGGGTGCACTAAAAGAGTTACTCACAGTCCAGAACACACAAAGAGGAAACTAGAACAGAACAGTACACAGAAAAATCGTATTGCACATATGAATATAAATATAAATATAAATATAAATATAAATATAAATGTATTGCACATGTCCCTGGCATATATTGCACACAAAAAAAACGATTGTAAACGGGAAAAGAAAAAGAACAGATGTAGCAGTTTACTGTTCAGTCCAGAAACAGGTCACTGTCAATGTTGCCTCTGCCCAGACGCAAGGTGGATGCATTGTACAGTCTTATGGCAGAAGGCAAGAATGACCTCCTGTAGCACTCCCTGTCGCACCGTGGATGAATCAGTCTATTGCTGAACGTGCTCTTCATTTCTACAAGCCTGTCATAGAAGGGATGGGAGACGTTGTCCATGGTGGCCTCTAGTTTGGACACCATTCTCCTCTCAGCCACTACCTCCAAGGGGTCCAGGTCAGACCCAATGACAGAGCTTGCTCTCCTAATGAGCTTGTTCAGCCTTTTAGAATCCACTGCTCTTATCCCAGGGCCCCAGCATACCACTGTGTAGAAAATGGTGCTCGCTACCACCGACTGATATAACATATGTAGCATCTTACTACATACATTGAAGGACCTGACCCTCCTCAAGAAGTAAAGTCGGCTTTGTCCCTTCTTATAGATGGCCTCGTTGTTCTAAGACCATTCCAGTCTATCGTCGATGTGCACTCCGAGGTACTTGTACGAGTCCAAAATCTCCACGCCACTCCCATGGATGTAGACAGGAGTAGGTTTGACCTTTTTCCTCCTGAAATCTACCACCAGTTCCTTTGTCTTTGTTACATTCAGTTCCAAGTGGTTCTCCCCACACCACTCCACAAGGCTGCTGACCAGTCCTCTGGACTCCTCCTCCTGCCCACCCTTGATACATCCCACAATTGCAGAGTCATCTGAGAATTTCTGCAGGTGGCATGACTTTGAGTTGTACTTAAAGTCCGAAGTATAGAGGGTGAAGAGGAATGGAGAAAGAACCGTCCCCTGAGGAGTCCCTGTGTTACTCACTACCTGTTCAGACATACAGTTCTGAAGTCTCACAGACAGTGGTCTGCCTGTCATAGAAGGGATGTCAGGTAGTCAGTGATCCACGAGATCAAGGAGGCATCAACTTGCATCTCCTCCAGCTTTCTCCTTAGAAGTAAGGGCTGGATAGTATTGAAGGCACTGGAGAAGTCGAAAAACATGATCCTTAACGTGTTGCCAGCCCTGTCCAGGTGTGAGTAGGCCTTTTGCAGCATGTAGATGATTGCATCCTCCACACCAACATTGGGCTGGTAGAAGAACCGCCGGGTGTCCAGTGATTGAGGACAGAAGGGCGCCCTTTCTTTGGTTCTGGGACCAGGCATGATGTCTTCCAGAGCACAGGGACTCTCTCCAAGCACAGTCTCAGGTTGAACAGTCGCTGGAGCACTCTGCTCAGCTGATCAGTACAAGCCCTCAGAACTCTGGGACAGACGTCATCTGGTCCTGTGGCCTTACCCTGGTGCAGCCTCTTCAGCTCCTTCTTCACCTGGTCAGCCGTGATGGTCAGCCTGGCCTGGGGGATGGTGCTCATAGCACTGTCAGTGCTGCAGGTATTATTGGTGGAGGTGTTGGAGAATGACAGCTGTGGGGGATGGGGGGGTGAGTAGCTGTTGGGGATCGTAGCTGTAGGTGGCCATGATTGTGGGGGGATGGAGGAGGTGTTGGGCAGTTGCAGCTGTGAAGGGTTAGGGAGCATGTGGCTGTGGGGGGATGGGTTTTGAGCTACAGAGGGCCCTGAATCAAACCTGTTACAAAACTGGTTCAACTCGTTGGCCATCTCCAGGTTCCCCTCCGTTGCACCCCCAGCCTGTTTGAAGCCAGCAATCTCTCTCATGCTGCTCCATACATCTCTCACCCTATTCCTTTGCAGCTTGTCCTCTACCTTCCTCCTGTAGGCATCCTTGCTCTCTCTTAACTTCTGCTTTAGTTCCCTCTGTACACGCTTGACCTCTTCCTTATCCCCCCTCCTAAAGGCTCTCTTCTTGTCATTCAGAAGAGCCTTCAGGTCGCTGGTGATCCAGGATTTGTTATTGGAAAAGCAGTGTATGTCTTTGGTGGGGATGGTGTTGTCTACGCAGAAGTTAATGTAGTCAGTGACACAATCCACCATGCTGTCTGTGTCGTCCCCATGTGGTTAGCACAACACATCGCAGTCGGTAGCCTCCAAAGTACCACATAGATCCTCCATAGCCTTCTGAGACCATCTCCTCACAGTCCTCATGGTCGCAGGTTGACGCTGGACAATAGGCATGTATAGTGGTGTAAGCAAGACAAGGTTGTGATCTGATCTGCCAAGGGGGGGAAGGGCTGTGGAACTATATGCATCCTTAGCATTGGCATATAATAAGTCCAGTGTTTTGTTTTCTCTGGTCGGGCACTTAACAAACTGGTGGAAAGTAGGCAAAGTGGTGGAAATAGAGACGTGGTTAAAGAGCTAGAGTGCTTTGTTTGTAGCCTGGTTGTGACTGTGTTTGTGATGTCACACGCTGCCTCTGCGTTTGCCTCTGCGTGGAATGTAAACAACAACAAAGATGGCACATGTAAACTCCTGCGGCAGATAGTATGGACGCAGTCCTATGGCAACCAGTTTGATGTCTGGGTTACAGATGCGCTCCTTAACATGAGTATGTCCAGGATTATACCATCTGTTGTTGACAAGCACCACAAGCCCCCCTCCTTTCCTCTTACCGCTCTCGGTGTTTCTGTCTGCCCGCACCGTCTGAAACCCGCCGATGGTTACATTCAAGTCCGGAATAAGTTCCTGCAGCCACGTCTCAGTGAAACACATGATACTGCATTCTCTATACTCCCTCTGGCTCCTGATCAATGCTCCCAGTTCATCCTTCTTGTTTGCTAAGGACCTCACATTTCCTGTGATGATCGAACAAAGGTAGTGTTTAAATATGCTTCTTTTCACCTTTCACATTGCACCAGCCCTACAGCCTCGGCTTCTCCTCCTCAGCTCCTCCGGAACTGATGGCTTCTCTCCAGTGAGTAGAGCCGGACGCGCTAGCGCGATCAGCTGGTCCCGCATGTAGACAATGCCTCTGTAGATATTGCCATTGCAACCCGATAGAAACAGAGGTCCGAGTATCAGAAAAAACAAGAAAAAGTATTTCAGCTTCCTAGTATCCATCATGTTGTGATCTCTAATCTTGTTGCCGGCAAGGGTATGAAGAAAAAACACTAACACACTAGCACTAACTAACTGAAAGAAATAAAAAGACAACAAAGAGACACAGAGCTGCTGTAGCAGGCTACCACTAACAATGCGCCATCTTGAAAAAATAATTGCATAATTATTTTTATGTGTTCTCTATTATCATCGAATCCATCAACTCATTCACTTGTGGTTATTTTGGAAATATTTTGACATGTTCCTTTTAATACAGAGTTTGTAAAGTGGGGCTCTCTGAACGAGTTAAGCTTTGATGCAGTACAAATAAATGTATTTCCCACAAGCTATACTGTAGTGGCTTTAAAACTATACAACATTGCACTGTTTGCATGTGGTACGTCTTTTTAAAACTATAGTATGGAAAAACGAGTGTTAAGAAAAAACAGGACATTTGATTGCTGGTTGCCTTATATTTATTTTTAAAAATGAAATAAAAAAGATACAATGACATGTTCCTGCCTAACTCAAACACTGCGTGACTTTGAAAGCTGTAAAAAATGGTTTATATAGCAGAATGTCACCTTGCTCTTACAACCGGCTCTGTTAAGCAGAGTTTGTGTTAAAAATGTGGGCACTTTTCCTCCCCCCCGGTGCAAGGTGATAATGTGGGAAATGTTTTTTTTATTTCACTGAGAGTGTGAACATTGAGTGAGCACTGGGGCATACAGTGAGACTAACACAGTGAGATTACTAAAATGGAAAGTTTTAGTAAATATGTTGACAAATATCTGAATTTTTACAAAATAAAATTGTATCCAGCTGTGAATCAGCTATGTGGCCTTGCCCCCGTGAGAGTATTGGAAAGAGGTTTAGTGGGCAGTGTAGTGACCATAGAGTGTTTTAATACATTGTACAATATCAGAGTATAAAGCAAATATGTTTTTTAATGTTTGTAATCGCTATTCTTGCAAGTACATTTTATATTCAGTTTGCTTCTGTGTGTTAGCTGGTGTGTTAGCAAGTGGGCAAACTTTCGAGGTGAAAATTTATCTACAAGGAGTGTACCTTAAAGCAGAGAAGACCGCACCAAACGTTTTTGACTCTGTATGTCACTCGAGCCATTTCTTTTTGACACTTTCTTTAGTTATAGAGGTGGAAAGACACCTCCCCCCTCCCCCTTCCCTCTGCCTGCCTCACCTGTTCCCATTTTTAATCATTCTGTGTCTGAATCGCAGTGGGTTACAGGCTCTTTGTCATTTGTTCACAAAGTTATTGACATCTGAAACATTGTGTCTCATAAATAGGTATTTTAATAAGCGAAGCTCATGAAAACTGAAGAAAAGATGAGTCTGAAAAAGAAGCTTAAATTAATACTGTTAATAATGACCAGACACATTATTATAGTTTCAGTGGTATTTTTAATACCACTTTGTTATTCTAATTACAATGTATATGATTTCGTTTTAAGGCTTGAGGCGTCTGTTAAATTGTTTTGAATTAAACCGGTTGAACAGTTGACAGTATTCATGTTTTTGCTTATTTGCATTTTTATTTAATTATTAATATAATATATAATATAATTAAACTGATTTAGACGTGGACTACTGTGGACTATAATTTGAGCTATATGAATATAATATATCGTTATTAGAAGGAGCATGTAAAATCTTTTCCAAAATAACCACAGTATGTAACCAAATGAAATACTTTGATGCTTAAAATGATGAGGAAGAAAGTAGAATTCTGGTATGTATTTTTTATTTAAACTACCAATACCAGCCATATACAGTTTATATAATACATTTATGTTCCTAAACTAATACAGTTTAGGACCTTCAGACGCGTAATGCTCCTCTTCTTTTTATGCTCAGCTACTAAAATTTTCCTTTAGTTGTAAAATTCCATATAAATATTCAATACTAAGCGGATTAAAATGTGCACAGTAAAGACATTAAATGATTAAATTGTTTCACTAACAACCAATGCACTTAGAGTGCCCCTGTCGGTCATTTTGACCAGCCAATTATGAACTGCGATACAACGCAGTGAACTGTAGATAATGTAGTGCGGAACAGGGTTGTACCCTGCATTTTGAATGGCTGCATCTGTATAGATAATCTATTAGAATTATTCAATTAATCATTCACAGCGTTGGTTTATTGACAACCTCTTAAAATAATTTATAAGTGAAATGGCAGCTCCTTATCTAATGTTACTTTTTAATAATACCAATGTAGTGATATTTGTGGTACAGATTTGAATATCAAAGGTTCCAAAAGAATTCTAGTTTCATCTCTATGAGATTGTTTTTAGATAATGCCTTGCAATTTTGTCTCAGTTTGTTATTTTCTAATAAAGACAAGTTGAACTTGAACTTAAACTTTATTGCCATATGTAACCGGTACTGGTACAATGGAATTCTTACTTACAGAAAGTCTCTCGATTGTAAAACAAGTGTAAAAAACAAGACAAAGTGCAAACAGTGCATCAAGACAATGTACAAACAAACAATAGACAATGTGCAAGTAAACATGTAGACAGTTTGCATGTAAACAATACAGACATGTAAACAATGACTGGAGATGTGCAATAGATAAGAAATCATAAAGAGGTAGATGGTAATGGTGTAGGTGTGGTCCGAGGGGGATGGCTAAATGTGTTCGCCAGTCTCACTGCGTGTGGATAGAAGCTATTGAAGAATCTAGTGGTAAGTGTCCGTACGCTCTTATATCTCTTGCCTGAGGGCAGTGGGGTGAAGAGCTCATGCCCGGGGTGGTGACTTTCCTCTGTGATGGCCAGAATTCTACCACGGCAGCTGTCCTCATAGAGCTATTTAATCTTGGTGAGACCACAGCCGATGATCTTCTGGGCCATATTGACCACTCTCACCAGTGCCTTCCTTTCTCGCGAAGAGGTGTTGCCATACCACACGGTGATCCCGTTGGTGAGGACGCTCTCGATGGTGCAGCGGTAGAAGTTCACCAACACATGTATTGGCATCCCTCATCTCTTGAGGCACCTCAAGAAATAAAGGCGCTGCTGAGCCTTCTTCATGATAGAGTCAGTGTTCACAGTCCAGGTTAGATCTTTAGAGATGTGAATTCCCAAAAACCTAAAGCTGGTGACTGTTTCCACTTCCGTTCCATCAATACTGAGTGGGCTGTGAGTGTATGGCCTGTGTCTCCGAAAGTCCACTATTAGCTCTTTCGTTTTCTTTATGTTCAAGTCCAGGTTATTGCTATGACACCACCTAAGCAGCTGTACAACTTCATCCCTGTAAGTGGACTCGTCATCATCACTGATCAGTCCTTTTATAGTGGTGTCATCAGCAAACTTAATGATGCGGTTGTTGCTGTGTCTTGCTGTGCAGTTGTGAGTAAATAGGGAGTACAACCTTGGACTCAGACAGCAGCCTTGTGGGGTTCCAGTGCTCAGGGTGAGTGGTGTTGATGTTTTATTGCCTATTGTGAAGTGAATTGCACCAATTTAAATGTAGACAAGCTCTCCATGAAAATAACTAGGTATTTTAATGATGCTCAATTAATTATTTTTATAACAAGTTTATTTTGAGTTGCAAATAACAGCCTTATTATTTCCAGCATTAAGTTTTGATGTTTTTTAATAGTTTTCAGACATCAAAATTATTTAATCGGTAATCTAGAACTTTCTGCTTCTGGCCCGGTTTACTTAAAAAAACATATTTTTTAGACAGCCAAAAAAAGATTGTGTACTTTTAAAGCTGTTTAACAAACAGTATACTACAATTACATTAGTGTGGTAGGTCCCACTTAACTTGTAGAATTGTGTAGGAGGATCCACTCAAAAAAGCAAAATAAACTACAGGCATGTGGGAGCCAGGCCTGAGAAAGGAACAACCTGGTGTATTAAATTCACCTTCCCACTATAATATATTGATGGAGCCTGCTAGCAGCTTTTACATGCTGAACGCTGACCATCATGTTTGCTTGAGCAGAGATGTTTCCCCCCCTGTACTATACCCCAAATGGTGAATGTTTACCCAAATGGTGAATGTATACACTAACTCCTGATGAGAAAGGAAGGTTTCTATTTCCTGGAGTTACATCAAGGACAGGAGGGGGAGTGTGTGGAGAAAAGTACAGATGCAGCCATTCAAAATGCGCGGGCAATACCGCATTATTATCCGGTGCGCTGTACGCAGTCTACTGCGAGTTACCGGTAAATACTGCTAGTTACCGTAAATTCTCCTATAATACCCCAAGCAAAATAATAGTATCTGGAATTTCCGCAAGGTGGAGCTAATAAAGCTCAACCTCTCATGTTTGAGCTGTCGCCATCAAAGTCTTTAACGAAGATATTACTAATAGTATTAATAATGAATGACCTTGGACAAGCTGTAAGTGTAAACTCAAAGTATTGCCCAGGTCCACATTCTTTTTTTCATTGACTGTCTTTGTAAAAGTAACACCACAGCATTCACGCATTTGTTTCCAATCATGCAAAGTACAGTAATTTTTGAGAATCGATTCACCATGCCTTTCACATGCTCATAAAAGAGATTGATTTAGGAACATAAACATATTACCGTATACAAACTGTACTGTATACAGTATGTATATGTATATTTAATGTCTTAACTGTGCCCGTTTAAGTATTGAATATTTATATGGAATTTTACCACTGCATGGAATATGGTGAAAAAGGAGCATTTACCTTCCTCAGAAGATGCTCTTTTTAAGTCTGCTACAGGATTTTACGGGTACGTAATTCTTTTGTCTCATTGAATGTGATATTACAGTATTTCAACAGTTCTAGTGAGAGTGTGCTTTGTTTTACCTATTGAGCTATTAGATGGTCCAGCTATATCACACTCAATGAGCTCAGAAGGATATAAACAGACATATTCAGAACCCCATAATAATGGAAAGCAATAATTTCCTAAAGTTCCAAAATTTTTAAATAATTTTACAGCATTAAACATTGGTCTGTGTTACGATGGCCCACAGTGTTTGCTTTGCAGTTAAGATATGCTAATGTTTTGGATCCCACTATATATTCTAACTTGACTTGATGTTAGCTAATCGTGTCAAAGATATTAACAAAAAACAACTCTGCAACTGTTGATCATATCACTTAAACTACTGTGTGGTTACATCAATTTTCTATTTTCTGCAGCCAGTCAGACATGATAACAAGTGCAGTGAAAGTTTTTTTTAATTATTTTTCCTAAAAATGATTTAACTTAAATATTGTTGGTTACTAGATCTTATTAAAGGTGAAAAAAGGTCTGACATGATTTTGAACAAAAGCTGAAATTTCAATAAGGTTGTCTAAACTTTTAATATCCACTTTATTTACTGTATTTAAGGGCTACTAGGTTCTGGGGACGTATTAGGTATTAAAATGAGGAGGAGGGAAAGGAGAAAATATCTTCAGCCCCATTCCCCATCCCTTGAACAGACTGAGAAAGTAATTTGGAGGTGTTAAATATCGAGTCATTGCAAAGGGTGCAGTGTCGCAGAGGTGAGCAGATTAGCAAGATAATGAAAATCTATTAACTATGTTTATAAGGCTGGAAAGCAACAAATCCTGCTGCAACAAGGAAAAAATTAAAAAATAGATCTCCTGATAAGGACACATCAGTAATTATTATGATTAAAAATCATAACTGTAACATATTCCATCAAGTTTCACTCTCTTCTTTAACAACCATGACATTTCCAAAAAATGAAGCTTCTTAAATTTTTACATATTCACTATCACATTAATATATTTTTCTTAAATTACTTTAGTTGTAAAATTAAATTGCAGTACTCAATTTAAAGGTCAAACAGTGGTGTCATAATTATAATATAGCATTCATAATATAATCATATAGTGATAAAGCAGAAGGTAACTAAGAAGTGTCTCTTAGTTTTTAAGTTAAGTTTACCTTAGCATATCTAAGTAAGGTGTGGGATGATGATTGTCAAGGAGTAGTACAGAAATACACAATATAAGATCACATTAAGAGAAACAAGAAGGAGGGAAGAGGCTAAAAGAGTTGGAACTTGAAGCTTGTGCAAGGCTTGAGCCCCTGCTTCATGACCATCCAACAAACCTGACTAGAGCTAAGTATTTTAACCATGCTATTCTGTGTTTTAGGGAATGTGGGTTCCCTGGGTAAAATATGCATCAGTTAGAAACATCTTTCCTGCTTAGTGTGCATTTGTATGGATAGGGTTATAGGCTCCCATTTACTTTGTGGCATCTAGAGTGCAGATAGAGAAATTTAACTGCAGTTTCTTTGTATTTTACTTATAAGGCAGCTTATCTCTTATGTGATGCTGAAAAGAGAAGAGAGAAAACACAATGTTTCGGCTGTGAAGCCTTTTTCAGATGGATTCTTCACACCTGAAGAAGGCTTCACAAGGCTTTTTTTTCTTCTCTTTTCAGCATAGAATAAACTTATTACTTCTTCCTTTGCAGACTGACAAAGCTACCCACCTGAACTACACCTGAACTACTTATCTCTTATGTGGCCTCTGTAGGTATTAAAAGTTTAAAGCTTAGTGGCAGTCTGGGGTTTTCTGGGTGACCAGAATGCTAAGCCTCTGAAACGCCTTATATTTAAAAATATATAAAATATGAAGTATTTAAAAAATCCTGAATTGAATTGAACCAGTTGAAATGTTTTTTACTCAACTATTTAACAGTATTCATTTTTTCTCATTCATATGCTTAATAACATCATTAAAAATTGTACATGTCAACATAGTGTACATATTTTTTTAAGGAGTCTTTATTTGTTAAAATAAAAATGTGTGCACTGACCTGGAATCAAACACAGATTTCTGGGTTGATAGGCATGCACCAAATCCACTGTACCAACGCGCAGCTTGGAAACAGCAGAAACAGACAGGTAAAAATATTTCCAAAGTAATCACGACTGAATGAGTTAAAGAAATTGATGCAGATGTTTAAAATGAAAATGGAATATAGTTATACTAACAGCTGTATAAATATATTATATTTAGATCCTTAAATTAATACTGTTATTAATTTCTTTAATTCTGTCACAATCGCCATCCCTCCTCTAGATGGCACTCTGACTCTTTTTGTGTTTTAGTTTCATTATCACTTTCACCTGTCCCTGGTTTCACCATATATTATGGTGCTCTGCAGTGGAAGATGGATGCCCTGAGGCCCGCCTAGCATCAAGTCGCCCGCGGCATGAAGACATAAGCTTCTGAACGGTGTCCTGACCAGCTGAGTCCAGGACTCAGAGCACCTGGCCTCCTTACTCTGTTTTTAAACTTCCTTGTCCCTGATCCTGCTCCTGTTTTTATTCATGTCTTGTCTTGGATGGATCACCTGGTTTTGGATTTTGGACTGCGCACTGATTTCCTCTTTGGACTGTTTTGAACTTGTTTGACTGCACCCCCCACTTGCACCTGGATCACTGTCGGCATCGCCCCCCAGTTCCCCATCCCTTCTATTCCTCACTGTGTTTTCCCCTTCTGTCATTAAAATGCCTGTTTTTGAAACACAATGTTTCAGATGTCAATAATTTAGCGAAAAAAATAAATAAAATAGGCCTGATGTAACGCTAGTCCTGAATACTGAGATTCAGCAGTTGACAATTCCAACCGCAGTTCACTAGTTAATCAGGCAAGCGTTCGCAGTGGGGTACCAGTGGTTCACGAGGCTTGCTGGTGGGCTAACCTTGAGTGGATCCTTTGGTTACGTGCGGGCGACCTCCGGTCTCAACTCTTAGAACAAAGTTAAGTCCTGGCACTCGGACACACTAGCCGTCATGTGATTGTCCGAGATGAGTCTGAGAATGTCCTGGAGGGGCACCTTCTGGGCCCTGTGCTGCCTCTTTTATCTAGAGGAACTGCGGTCATTCATTGGTTGAAAGTTCTGCAGGCATTCGTCCCATGTGGGGTTACCCTGCCCTACCAGTTCCTGATTGATTGGTTGATCGAGGTGGAATATGAGGAACAATGCTCCCTGACATTAGTGTTGTAAACAACCTGGGATGAGACTCTCCCTTGGAGACTCCCAGACAGTAAGGCGCAAGAGATTACCATTTATTAGGGTGGCTGGAGAATCTCTGTCTTGGGAGTTGTTCCTTATCAGGAAACTCTATCAGATAATAAAACACCTTAAATCTGAACCAAATGGAATGGCCTCTCTGTGTCCAGCGCCACTAAGATGAGGGAGAGACAGACTGGCAAGGGAGCAGCAAACGTAATTCCTGTATTATTAATAAGTCATGCCGCTACATATCCCCCCTATTTGGTGGTCACAAGGTTCTGATACGTTGTTGACTTTAAACCTAAACACAGGGTTAAGTGATATCCCTTGTATCATTAAAACATTAACCTTAAATGTGCACACTACTTCTCGAGAATTCATACAGAAACCAGCATTTGAAACAAACATTATGAACAACATCCGCTAGAACAGATGTTAAGTCACACTCACATGAGAAGCTGACCATGACTTACCTTATCATAACACCTGGAGTATGTATAACCAAGGTATGGGACATCATCTCAGTCTAGGCATTACACATCAGGACGTTTTCTGTCAGTATCTGATACCTCTGTAGTAGGCAGATATTTGGGGAGAGGTCTCCTCCTTTCTTTGACATGTTACCTGTTACCCATTTTTGCTACCCGGTAACATCTTGATGTGAGAGTACAGCATCCAGAGTACCCTGCCAGTCATGAACCAACTACCCAGCAGCAGCGTTAGAACAACAGTTTCTGTTCCCAGCCCCCCTGATGAACCACAACAACTGGGTTGGGCACCTACCAGGGTGGTTTGGAGGTCAGTTCCATTAAAGGCAAACTACCCTTACCCCTTAAAGGTTTACTGTTTCTTTGATTTTACTTCCCAACTCAACAGTGTGGCCCCTTAAGGCATCCAAGACCTCAAGTTTTGTCTTATATTGTCTGGTTCTAGACAGTATAGCGTTAAGTCACCAAGATGCACTATGACCTCCTCGAGAACTTGCAGGAAAACTGTTTGATTGGGCAGCTGCATTGTGGTAGCTGTATCATGCCTGTCATAAGTCATTATGACAGTTAAATGTGGTAAGCTGACCAGCCACTTACTTCCCACCTGCTCTCCATGGGGTTCATTAACCTCCCTCTGGTCGTTATAGTAGCTGTACACCCTTCACTGGTGGATCATTTAGACACAGCCAATGGATAGCTTTGGTAGACATACCAATCTCAAGATTTGGAACCAAATTCAGACTTGGATCACCATCTCGGTGAGCTACGAGCAGTGGGGTGGTTAACTTCACATGCTCTTCTACTGAGAAGAGTGGGATCAAGTGGGTTGGGATTTGTCCCACTGCTAAACTGGCTAAAGTGGCACTAACAGGTCTTGCGTCAACATTCTGGCCTGTTGCACACAAGCATAAACCCACTGTATAACGCCGACAATCCTGCCCACTGCGTGGAGGATATTATTTAACCCTGTTGCATAGAAAGTTACCCATAGGGTTTTCCCTAGGCTTTCCAGTTCTTGCTGCTGTTGATACAGCCTGTCACTACCCTCTGTCATCTCCTTCTGCATCTCTGACACCTGCCTTCATGGGGCAGTCAGATTGAAAGTGCCACTAACAAACAAACCTACCAAAAATAACAAACTCACAACAGTGGCGGCAGCAATCAGTCCCCCCAAAAGTCTTATAGTGTACAGATGCAGCCATTCAAAGTGAGCGGTACAGACACGTACCGGAGGTAATTGGCTGCGGCGTCGCGCATCATGATGCAAGATGACACGGGGTACCGCGGTACGTGATTGTTTGACCGACAGGAGCACTCGTGGTCCGTTGGTCTGTCGTAGAAAGATTTACTGTACAGTACAGTAAACGTCTTTACTGTGCCCGTTGTAGATATTGAATTTTACCACTGAAGGGAAATCTTAGTAGCTGAGCATAAAAAGAATAGGAGCATACTGTAACGCGTGTGAAGGCCATAAACGATATTAATTTTGGAACGTAAACATACAGTACTGTATATGGCTGGTCGTGGTACTTTAAAGTAAAAAATACACACCAGTATTCCATTTCTCCCTAAACATTTTAAGCATCGAAGTCTTTAACTAAAGAGATACCGGAGTCAACAAGCATACTTTTAGAATTTGATTAATAGGGAATATAATATGGAATCGCGTATCTAAAGAATTTAATAACGATATGATTATATTCTTGTACTGCGACAGGGCTGTGTAGGGCTGTTTCGCCTCCCTGTTCATGCGACATCCCCTGTAGCCTACTGGTCTATGTGCCTGACTAACAGCTCACAGGTTGTGTGTTCAAATCCAGCTGGTGCTGGACTTTTCTTTTAACAAACATTTCTTCGAAAAAATAGAATAGCGATATTATGGACAATCAATTGACTTTTATATTTCAAAATATCACAACATGATCGATTTTAAGTCATTTTTGATAACAATGAATAGTCACCTTCTTCCCTTCTGACAACGGTCCCTGCTTCTGCTTCCTGCTTCTATTGTGTGTGTGTGCAATAGAGTAAATTTTTATAGAGAAATGGAGGCTGGACAGTATGCATTACAATATAAACATTTATATTGATTTAAATCGTGTTCTGATTTAAATCGCAAACGCGTGTTTAATTATATGTGTTTTTTAATCATAATCAGGCTAATGCAACATAAATTGATACAGTATCTTTGTCTTCTTAGTATCTTAATAAACTTTCAGCATAGCTTTCTACCCGTTTAGATTTATATTTCTTGGGATTTTGGGATCAAACGTGGAAGGATTAGATTGTAATCGTTTTTATTTGTCAAATACGTGATTGTATTTCTGAATGTTATGTTACACCTACAGTAGTTCACTGCTTTAAATACATTGAATTAAGAAAGTTATGTGTAGCACTTTAGATCTTTTTTTCTGAAGGGAAAATCTGATCATGTTTCTCTATAACAATAATAAAAAACTTTATTTTACATATCACCTTTAATAATAATAATAACAATATTAATAACATCACTTTATTAACCGTTTACAATTTCTTGCATTAGGATGTATCTATTCACATACCCCAGCTTGCTCTCCATGAGACACACAGACAGGGAGAGAGCCTGGGGTCAGAACGCAGGGTCTGCCATTGTACGGCGCCCCTGGAGCAGTTGGGGTTAAGGGCCTTGCTCAGGGGCCCAACGGAGTAGGATTCCTCTGCCGCCTGGGGGATTTGAGCCAGCAACCTCCAAGCAACAGGCACAGATCCTTAGCCACAGAACCACCACTCCACCCATATATATACTGTATACACAGTATGTTACTGTATGGTTTTAAAGCCATTATATTATATTATGTGTGAAGTATATTTTTATAAGCAAACTTTAAAATAAAATTGTTTCCTGATTATTTTCTGCTTAAATTTGCATTAAGACAAAATTATGATTTTTGCTCATGTAAACCTGAAAGGAGCACATTGCATTCACAGCACACCATAATAATAAACTATTTTTATATATACAGATCCAGCCATTCAAAATGCACGTTTGAAGCTGTGTCAAAACGTGTGGCGTATCATAACACATCATAACGCATACCGCATCATACCACATGTTATGATAATAGTATTTGGAAGCACCTTGTAAAACTGTCAGGTGGAGCTAATAAAGCTTAACGTCTCATGTACAGCATTTGAACTGTCTCCAGATGACGCCCAGTTTTGAAATCCTGGTCACCGCTGAGGGACAATCTTTTTCCAATTAAGAATTTAAGTTGTATACTCTTTAGACTTTTAATAATTTTAAACTGTATTACAGCATGTTATTCATTAAACATGAAAAAGTTGGTATATTTTATGAAAGCAAGATTGCTCAATTGGACAAAAGTATACAACCTTCCACCTTCATCACAAATATTTTAATTATGCATAAATATTTTATGCATCAAAGTCTTTACGGAAGACATTATCAATAGTATTAATGAATGACCTTGGACAGGCTGTAAGCTCAAAGTTTTACCGTGTTCCACTTTCTTTGTAACCGTCTGTATCAGTTTAACTCATTATTACTTGCGGTATCGAAGTAAAAAAGCTCATACATTTTAGAATCTTATCTAAAGAAATGAATAATTATATTAATTTAAGGATCTAAATACATGTATATAGCTGGTAGAATTACTGTAATCCACTTTCTTTGTAAACACATTTTATTTTTAATTTGACTCATTCATGCATGATTAATTTAGAAACATTTATAAGCTGTTCATTTTATGTAGGCGATCTGAGTTCAAGTTTTTCTTCTAGCAAAGACTTTAGACATAGAGCCAGCAGCCTACAGATTTAAAGATCACAATTTCACAGCTTTTATTTAAACAATATCTAGTACCTGGTTGCATTTTTAGAAACCTTAGTTTGAATAAAGCAGATCCAAGGTGCATGTGACTTCAAGAGAATGCATTATGCTATATTTTTTATGCATCAGTTGAAGCCTTCTGACTAGGGGTGAAAACCAAGGTTCACTTTTTTCTGTCTCTTCCTACTCTCTCGCCCGCTGTGATTCGGGCACAGAATGGTTAAAAATGGTAACAAGTCAGACAGGCAGAGGGAAGGGGGAGGAGTGAAACTGTTACCTGTACTGGATAAAGTGGTTAGAAAATATGTGGATTAACCTTGGACGGTCTGTAAACCGAAAATTTATAGAGGATACACACTGTGTCTTTTCTTTTCAGCTTGGAATTAACTTTTGCCTTCTAGTATATTCCATTGCAGCTACCTTGTCTAAAGCAGCTCTGTACTTTTCACAAAGGCTAGGACTGTCAAGACCCCACTGGATAATGTTATGTAGAATAGACAGTTTTGTGGGATGGGAAGAAAGTTTCACTAGCATGCACTGTTGTCATTGTTAAGGAACAAGTAATAGGTTTATTCCATGCTGAAAGGAGAAGAGAGAAAACACAACCTTTCAGCTGTGAAGCCTTCTTCAGCTGAATAGTTGTCATTGTTGCTGTTTAACATAAGGCAACCAGCAACCAAATGTGGGAAATACACATCCTCATTTTGCTGAAATGGATAAAGAAATCATGCAGTAGTTATATGGAAGCCGCTCTGTTTTATTAACAGGCACTATGCCTCAAACCTGTGTTGTACAGTGATATAGACGTGGGTAATGTCATCCCCATTAAACAATGTGCTTATCGCGCTGTAGCGGCGAGGCTTATTAATAAGGCAGAATTAAGTGTTTCTGAGCTTTCCCAAATTAGGCCTCATCTCTCTGTTCATCTCTGTGGTGCAGCCACAGAGAAACTATTCATGCAGGCTGATTTAAGGTTCCTTTGATAAGGACAGCTCCCAAAGGGGGATGCACTTAGCTAAGCCTGGCTATCATGATCAATGGTCATCCATTGGCGCCTATCTGTCTAGGGACTGCCAGATGGACATCTGGACTGCATTCCTAAGTGTCAGGAGTAAGTGACTCATATCTCACCTTGATCAACCAATCAGGGACTGGTAGGGCCGAGTAACCCACGTGGGACTCTGATGCCCATGGAACTTTCAGCCAATCAACGAGCTGAAGTTCCTCCAGGTAAAAACACAGAGAGCCTGAGAGATTCAGTAAGATTCAAAGGGAATTCTGAGACTATTCTAAAGGGAATTCAAAGGAGAATTCCAGGGCAGGACGGCCCAGGAGCAGAAGGCTCCCAAGGGCAGGACATTCTCGCAGCGCGCCTCCTGACCATCCTGAGACTCAGCCCGGCCAACCACAGAACGGCCAGTGTGTCCGAGTGCCAGAACTTTCCTTTGTTCTAAGAGTATAGAGCGGAAGTTGCCAGAGAGTAACCAGAGGATCCACCCGAGGCTAGCAACAGCAGGAGGCCTCATGAACAGGTCAGAACTGTGGACAGCTGAATCACTATTCAGAACTAGCTCTTCATCAGGAACGAACCGGTCCTCTTCCTGACTTGCTGGGACCCACAGTCATCTTTTCTCCTGTGCACAAACTTTGCTAGTTAAAGCCAACACTAACTAGCCGGTCAGTGAACATCAGCAGCGCATCGTCGCAAGCCGCACAGCACAGCCTGGCACCGAGCCAGAGAGCGTGGATTGGACAGCAACAGCCTGCAACTGTTTCTTTGTGCCCGCAGGAGATCTGAATCCCCAGAGATTGGATGAGTATTCAACTTCACTGCATTACAGCTCGAGAATTCAATTGTTATCCCAACCAGTTGATATCAATTTAATTCCTAAGAGTTATGTACTTGTTTTGAGTATCTAATGTAGAAGTTATAACCAAGTTCATTTACAAAACGGTCTTAATGAATGATATACTGAACGTATGTCCTCTTGATATATGTAACTCTTTGTAACTGACGGAATATATATCTTTTGTATTCTGATAACCCTCTCGATAAGATCTGTTAGTTTTATATGCATATTCTATGTATTAATAAATGTATCCTCGTGTATTAGTACCTGTGTGTGTGCGTTGTTTGAGTTATGTCGCATGGTTGGATTCTAAAGCCATCAAAAGAATCAACTTTGTGATTTACTGCTACAATTAATAATTGTCTCAGTAAATGCCCAAACCCTACAGAACTGGTGCCTTCAGAGAGCCACTACATTTACATTTTGGCTATGGCAACATTACAATGCAAATCTTGCTAAACTAGAAATTAGACACAAGAAGGGTATTATTGGACAATGCTGTGTGGCTCTGGCAGACTTTCTCTGTAAACTGAACAGTTATAGAGGAGACCTGTTGTGCATCACCTCTTTTTACACTTGTAAAAACATTCCATTGTCAATACTGCACAGAGGATATTGTAGCGTTTACAGGTTCTTCTCAGAACAAAGGACCAGTGGAGACGCGATTAACGAACCAAGCAATGGCTTTATTCTTTAACAACCACACAACCAAACACAGGATATGCACACACATGAGGAGACTGATAGAATACGTATACATCTTTAGGATGGTAATTACTTAACAACACATTATACACTTCTAAGACTACACAGGACACTAGAACTACTATGACATTATTTACACAGGTAGGGTCAGCCGCTGGTCATCTTGCTGACCCTCAGACTCTCCCCGGCTACAACTCCTAGCCTGCCCAGCGGTACTATGAGCGTCTAGGGGCGCTTCCTCCTCACCACCTGGCGAGGGCGTTACAATATCATTAATAACCTTTTAAATCTGAAGCTGTTAACTCTACTTCACACATGCATAACAAGATTATGGTTTCAAAATAAAAAAAAACATCAAACTTAGATTTTATGAGAACGTTGTGATTGTTTCGCAAGGATGAGAAACATGACAATTTGTTACAGTTACCATCAGGAGAAAAACACCAATGTAAACATCATATTTACAATTTGTTGAAAGTAAAAATGTTAAGTTCTCTAAAGCTTTCTCAGTCAAGAGGTGACTCAGTTTCAGGTGTGAAGAATACAGATCCCCAATTCAATTGCAGCCTAATTGCATTCTGGGGAATGTAGTTTTGACAAGAACCTCCATCTTGTTTCCATCTTTTACTCTCTCATGATTCATCATGCATGAATGAGTCAAATTAAAAATAAAATGTGTTTACACAGAAAGTGGATTACAGTTATACTACCAGCTATACAAATATATTTAGATCCATAAATAAATAGCGTTATTCATTTCATGTGATTACATATTCTATTCCCTAATATTCAAATTCTTAAAAGTATGCCATACTTTTAGTTGGGTATAAGATGCAGCCATTCAAAGTGCGCGGCACAGACACGTACAGCGGATAATTGATAATAATAATTGCTTACACTTATATAGCGCTTTTCTGGACACTCCACTCAAAGCGCTTTACAGGTAATGGGGACTCCCCTCCACCACCACCAATATGCAGCATCCACCTGGATGATGCGACGGCAGCCATAGTGCGCCAGAACGCTCACCACACATCAGCTATCAGTGGGGAGGAGAGCAGAGTAATGTAGCCAATTCATAGAGGGGGATTATTAGGAGGCCATGATTGGTAAGGGCCAATTGGAAATTTAGCCAGGATGCCAGGGTTACACCCCTACTCTTTTCGAGAAGCACCCTGGGATTTTTAATGACCACAGAGAGTCAGGACCTCGGTTTTACATCTCATCCGAAGGACAGCGCCTGTTTACAGTATAGTGTCCCCATCACTATACTGGGGCATTAGGACCCACATGGACCACAGGGTGAGCGCCCCCTGCTGGCCCCACTAACATCTCTTCCAGCAGCAACCTTAGTTTTTCCCAGGAGGTCTCCCATCCAGGTACTGACCAGACTCACACCTGCTTAGCTTCAGTGGGTTGCCAGTTGTGAGTTGCAGGGTGATATGGCTGCTGGTTATAATTGGCTACGTTCTCGCGGATCGTGGCGTGCAATGACGCGCAATACCGCAGTACGTGATTAGTTGACCGACAGGGGCACTTGTGGTGCGTTGGCCGGTCGTAGAAAGATTTAAATGTCTTTACTGTGCCTGTTTTAGTATTGAATATTTCTATGGAATTTTACCACTGAAGGGAAATCTTAGTAGCTGAGCATAAAAAGAATAGGAGCATACTTTAACGGGTGTGAAGGCCATAAATTATATTAATTTTGGAACATAAACATACAGTATATGGCTGGTCTCGGTACTTTAAAGAAAAATTACACACCAGTATTCCATTTCTCCCTAAACATTTGAAGCATCGAAGTCTTTAACTAACATGTGACATAACGTGTATAAAAAGTGGTAGTTTTAAGCTTTTCTGCTAATATAATATGGAATCGCGTATCTACAGAAATTAATAACGATATAATTATATTCATATACTGCAACACAGTAGTACACGCTGTACAATGTCTGTTGATTCTGTATGTGTAGGGCTGTTTCACCTTTCCTCGTGTGGTACTGTGGTCTATGTTCCTGACTTCTAAACCACAGATTGGGTGTTCAAATCCAGCCGGTGCTGTGATTTTTCTTTTAACAAACATTTCTTTAAAAAAATTAAATAGCAATATTATGGACAATATTATTGCAGTGCAGTTAAAAATATATCTCTGATGCTGTTCCTAAATGAATATCGTTTATGACCATCAGACGCTTTATGCTCCTTTTCTTTTTTCCAGTGGAATGAAGAGGGAGAGGCATTTCATGATGTACTTTTCACTGATGAAACAACAGTGGTTTTGGAACAGTTTTCAACCATGTCATTTTATAAAAAGGGGAGATATGTGAACAAGCAAAACCCAAAATAAACATGTATGCCATACGGCGTACGCGTTACTGAAGCTTAAAGTTTAGCCTTTGTCACTAATACAGATGCAGCCATTCAAAATGGGTGGGGTATTCCGCGGTATACCCCGGTGGGCGTGTCGCGGTATCACGCAGTATCACGGGGTTAATCGCGTTATTTGACGTCATGCCGGAAAGTATCCGGCATCACCTTGTAAAACCGCCAGGGAGAGCTTAACCTCTCATGTACAGCATTTGAGCTTTTAAATTTGAACCGTGTATTACAGCATGTTAATCATCAGTCATTAAAATGTTGGTATATTTTATGAAAGCAAGATTGCTAATAGTATTAATAATGAATGACTTTGGACAAGCTGTATACTCAAAGTATAATTTCTTTAGCACATTTGTACAAGCACTTGGAATCTGTCCAAGCCCTACTTTGTCAGGCATTTTCTTTTACTTCAACGGGCATAAAAACTCCCTTGATTTTAACAGGGCGTTTCATAATTTCTAACTACGAAAATTATTTAAAATGCGACACTTATCATTCAACTAGAGCTCAAAATATCACAAGGATCCTCAAGAGCACAGAAAAGACTGTATTAAAAGATACTTGTATCAGATACATGAGAATCCAGGCTTTTTTATCAACGCTTTCTTTTCCGTATACCAGATATTATGGAACCACTTCAGAAGGGTGTCAGACAGTCAGATTCCAGGAATCGGTACTTTAAAGGAAAAATACTCACTGGTATTCCATTTCTCCCTAAACATTTTAAGCATCGAAGTATTTAACTAACATGTGAAATAGCGTGTGAAAAAGTGGTAGTTTTAAGCTTTTCTGCTAATATAATATGGAATCAAGTATCTAAAGAAATTAATAACGATATGATCATATTCGTGTACTGCGACAGGGCTGTGTAGGGCTGTTTCGCCTCTCTCTTCATGCGACTTTCCTTATAGCCCACTGGTCTACGTGCCTGATTACCAATTCATAGGTTGTGTGTTCAAATCCAGCCGGTGCTGGACTTTTCTTTTAACAAACATTTCTTCGAAAAAATAGAATAGCAATATTATGGACAATCAATTGACTTTTATATTTCAAAATATCACAACATGATCGATTCTAAGTCATTTTTGATAACAATGAATAGTCACCTTCTTCCCTTCTGACAACGGTCCCTGCTTCTGCTTCGTGCTTCAATTGTGTGTGTGTGTGGGGGGGGATCCCTTCAGATCTCCCTTCAGATTTAAAAGGTTATTAATTATATCTTCGGTGTCACATCTTACCAGTGCAGCTGATCGTTTGCTGCCTGGGTGGGTCAACTATCACAAAGCTTTAGAGAACCCAACATTTCTATTATCAACAAATTGTAAATTTGTAATAGAGTAAATTTTTATAGAGAAATGGAGGCTGGACAGTATGCGTTACAATATAAACATTTATATTGATTTAAATCGTGTTTTGATTTAAATCGCAAACGCGTGTTTAATTATATGTGTTTTTTTTATCATAGTCAGACTAATGCAACATACATTGATCTTTGTCTTCTAAGTATCTTAATAAACTTCCAGCATAGCTTTCTACCCATTTAGATTTATTTGTCTTGGGATTTTGGGATCAAACGTGGAAGTATTAGATTGTAATCGTTTTTATTTTTCAAATACATTTTAGAAAAGTGTAATCTATACCTGCCCAGACTGTACGCCTTCCTAAACCCCGCCCTGACCACTTTCACTCCTGTCCTGCTCTTCACCGCGCACCCCAGCCCTCTGCCCAGGACGAATGTATATTTAGATATTTACACCCGGCGCGGCACCAAGGGAGCGTCTGCATTTATAACTTAGTTTTTAAAATTAGTCAAGCAATATGAAGCATCTCCTTTTACTTTTAAGTCCCTTAAATACATTGAGCACAGCTTTCTCACCCCTTAGATTACTTTTTGATACCATCCTTACACAAAGCAGAAACTTCTTGTATTTTCCGATGACATACAGTACAAGTGGAAAGATTACAGATTTTAATCGTCTTTAATTTTGTTACGTTATACGTTTTAGGAACGTTTCATCTATACAAACACCACAAAACTATTCTCGATTGTATTTCTGAATGTTATGTTACACCTACAGTAGTTCACTGCTTTAAATACATCGAATTAAGGAAGTTAGGTGTAGCACTTTAGATCTTTTTTTCTGAACCAGGGAAAATCTGATCATGTTTCCCTATAACAATAATAAAAAACTTTATCACCTTTAAAAGTGGCATCTCAAAGCAATACAGTAGATGGAAAAACAGTTAAAAGGGACCAAAGTAAATACCAGACAAACCAGTTTTTAATCTTGTCTAACAGGAATGTTTTGTTTGTGGACAGACTGTCCACAAACGTGAGACTGTCTTTCTCAGACTCACATTCCCGAATGTCCCCCGCCCTGGTCAACAATCCTAGGAAGATCACGAAACAGCCTGTTAATAAAATTGTTACAATTTTGTTCAGTCAGTTCTTCCTCCCGGAATTTATAGATCGCATCGATCAGTTCCTACTTTGTGACGGGCTTAGCAGTTTTCCGAACGTAGTCTTTCAACGAATGCAAACCATCTCTATCGGATTTAGATCTGGGGATTCGGCTGGAGTTTTCACCCAGTTCACTCCTTCTGCTACAAGCCTCGCCTTGCTGCTGTGTGTTTCGGATCGTTGTCTTGAAAGAGACGGTGCCTTGATCCAAACTGCTATCTGATATATGGGGCGGCATGCTGTGTGACCACGACTTCCTCGAAGAATTCACGGTCCATAATTCCTTCGAAAATAAGAAGTGGTCCCGGGCCTCTTCTAGATATACCCCCCCCAGACGTGAACCTTCAGTGGATGTTTGGGGTTTGGGTTGTCCACATATCTCCCCTTTTTGCAAAATGCCATTGTTGAAAACTGTTCCAGAGCCACTGTTGTTTCGTCGGTGAAAAGTACATCCTGAAATGCCTCCCCCTGTTCAATCCATTGGAGCGCTTGTTTGAGTCTTTCCTCTTTGTTTTTTAGCCTTATCATGGGGCATGTGTTGGTTTTTCTGTATCTCCATCCAAGCCTCCTGCGTACTCTTCTTATCGATGTCAGGCTAACGGTCGCACCGAGGTCAGCCCATAGCCGTCTTTGGACTTGCATCGTCGGTAGCTCATCATTTTCATCAGTCAGTTTGTCGATAGCTCGCACAATAGGACTTGAAAAAAAAGAGATCAACAGTTAGTTTTAAAAATAATGTGCGTAGTTGTATTTACATGCAAGAAAGGTATTTTTAGAAATTTATTTACCTTTGAATCGTTGAATTGGTTTAGATTCTCTTTGCCTCCTCTCCCCTTTACAATGTCGTCTCACTGTGCTTTCAGAAACGAAGATGTCAATCGAAGCCAAATGCTGTACAATGTCCTGTATTGACTTCCCGTTTCTTTTCATCTTCATTATTTGGTGTGAGAGAGTCTTCGTGATTTTGGCCATTGTCCATCTCCTTACCAAAGCGATACAGTGGTGCAGCTTGAATTCTGTACCTATATACTGTATGGTATGGTACAGATAAAACTTACACCATACCGATGAGCTAATAGCAGGGAATGACACTCCTATTTTATTTAAAACACAATACGCCAGGAAATGTGTCTGATGCATTAGCAAGTTAAAACAATTGGGTCGAAAACCTGGGCGTAACACCATTTCCTTTTTCTGATCACTCGCTTTCTGGATACACGTCTCACCTGTCCTGTTCTTTGTTTTCCTGGTTTGCTGATTATGCCTGCTGCGATCCACACCTACCCTCACACCTAAAGAAGACTATTTTAAATTTCTTGGCGCGGTTCATTGTGCAATTAACCCTTGTATGTGCTGTCCTTAAGGTGATATCACATAAAGGTGATATGTAAAATAATGTTTTTTATTATTGTTATAGAGAAACATTTCACTAAATAAAGACATATAGAAATCCCTATGTTACAGACTGTATATGGCTGCTATTGGTAGTTTAAAGAAAAAATACACACCAGTATTCCACTTTCTCCCTAAACATTTTAAGCATCAGAGTCTTACATGTGGTTATTTTGGAAACATTTGTACATTCTCCTTCTGACCATGTTACTGTTTACTGTTACTGACCATATTAAGTTTAAGTGCTAGTGGGCACTTTTCCTGTCCGGAAGGGGTGGACCGTCTTTCATTAGAAGGTTAGTCTGTTCTACTCTGAGAATGTAGAGGGGGTGGAAAGTGCCCGCGGTCATTTAATTAGTATTAAAATTCGCACTGATTCCCTTGCGAAGATATGGACATAGGAATATTCGTGTGTGGCCAAAACAATGGCATAAAAACGACAAAGTGAAGGCTGTGAAAACATTCACAATGTACTTTATACACAAAGCAAGTGTTCTCACAACTACATGCTACAGGCGTGCCAAAATAGTTTTTTTTCACTTTTTTCATTTTCAGATTGTGAATCAAAAAAGGCATTTAATTAAACACGCAATTGCGATTTTAATCAATTACTGTATTGATTGAAACACACATTCTGTACAGATACAGTACAGTCACATTCTCCTGTCGTCCAGTGGTGTAAAACAAATTAGCAGGTGATTGAGATAACAATGCACCGCCCACTGAGTGGAATGTTCTCATTTGTTCTCAAGTGTAAAAAGAGGTGATAATTCTTAATAATTCCGTGTCGCATTTACTAACCTCTTCAGTATATTCTGCCAGACAGCACATGAATATAATTATATCGTTATTAATTTGTTTAGATACGCAATTCCATATTATAATCCCTGTTAATCAAATTCTAAAAGTATGCATTTGTTAGATAACAAGCGAATTCACAGAAAAGGTTAAAAGACTATCATTTTTCACAAAGTATATAATCCTAATATGGTCAGGAGGAGCACGTAAAAACGTTTCCCAAATAACAACATGTAAGACTTTGATGCTTAAAATGTTTAGGGAGAAATGGAATACTGGTGTGTATTTTTTCTTAAAACTACCAAGACCAGCAATATAAAGTACAGTTTACATCCAGTAATATGTTTTTGTTCCTAAATTAATATCGTTTATGAGCATGTGAAAGCCATGGTGAATCGGAGATTCTCAAGAATTACTTTGTATGATTGGAAACGAATGCGTGATCGGATCAACTAAATGCTGTGGCGTTACTTTTTGTCAATGAACAAATAAACTCTTTTTGTTTACAAAGATGGTTACAAAGAACGTGGACCAGGGTAATAGTTTGAGCTTACAACTTGTCCAAGGTCATTCATTATTAATGCTATTAGTAATATCTTCGGTAAAGACTTTGATGCTTAAAATATTCCTGCATAATTAAAATATTTATGATAAAGGTGGTAGGTTGTGTACTTTTGTCCAACAGAACAATCTTGTTTTTATAAAATATACCGCCTTTTTAATGTTTAATGATTAACATGCTGTAATACACTGTTTAATTTTAAAAGTCTAAAGAGTATACAACTTAAATTCTTTATTGAATAAAGATTGTCCCTCAGCAGTGATCGGGATTCGAAACCGACATTTTCTGATGACAGCTCAAATGCTGTACAGGAGAGGTTAACCTTTATTAGCTCCACCTGGCGGTTTTACAAGGTGATTCCGGATAGTATTAAAATAATCTAATTTGCATACGGTATGATGTGGTATACTGCGACACGCCCACCGTGTTATACCGCTGCATCTGTATCTTTTTCTGTTGTCTTTGTTGATCTCTTGAGGATCCTTGTGATATTTTGAGCTCTCGTTGAAGTATAAAAGTGTCACAGTTTAAATAATTTCCGTTGCTAGAAATTATGAAACGCTCTGTTAAAAGCAAGGGATTTTTATTTCTGATAAAGTAAAAGAAAATGCCCGACGAACTAGGGATTGAACAGTTTTTCAGTGCTTGTACAATCGATGGAAATGTTCAAATAAATGTGCTAAAGAAATAAACAAAAAAGTAAGTTATTCCTTTATCATATTGGCTAGCTAATGTCCCATCCTTGTTAGTTAGATCAACGAAATGCTGTGGTGGGTGTTACTTTTTGTCGATGAAAAAATAAAGTCTTTTCATTTAAAAGTACGGTTGCAAATAGTGTGGACAAACATAATACTTTGAGTTTTACTGGTGGAACTCATACAGCTGTGTCTGGATATCTTGGTCAAATATTCGGCTAGTGTGTATTGTCTGTTTAGGGTTCTGTAGCATTCCACATGGCTGTGCAGCTTGTTCCCCCCCTCCCGCTGAAGACTCGACCCCTTCTACTTTGAAAATACCTGTGAAACCGGTTTAATTCGTCACAGCCAGCACTCCCGCAGAGTGTGATGAAAACCACGTAAGACTTTGGTGCTTATAATGCTTAAGGAGAAATGGAGTATTTGTGTGTATTTTTTTCTTTAAAATACCAATAACAGCAACAAAGAGTTTACGTTATGTTTATGTTCCTAAATTAATATCGTTTATGACCTTTATGACCTTCGTTATGCTCCTCTGCGTTTTATGCTCAGCTACTAAAATTTCCCTTTAGTGGTAAAATTCCATATAAATATTCAAAACTAAGCGGATTAAAATGTGCATAGTAAAGAGATTAAATGATTAAATATTTTCATTAACGACCAATACACCTCATTATCTTCTGTGTCGCATTAACATTGGAATGTTTTTTTTTTCAATGTAAATACATTTTAGCAAAGTCATGTACCATAAAATTATGGTAATTAAAAACCATTAATACTTTTGCTGGAGTTTAAATAAAGTCGATGTTTTTTTCTTTTGGCTAGAATTGACTTTTAAGCCATGAGATAAACAATAGATTGTCATTAGACAACCTTATGTTTATTAATCTTCCTTGTTATGCACAGTGAGAATGAGAATGTAATGAGAATTAATTTAATCACAGAGTGCTCATAAATTGTGCTAGGAAGAAAATAGATAGGTGTTCTGAAAGGTCACATATAAAAAGGTTTTCGATGGACAGAATGATATTGTAACGATTTCGGGTTCGGATAGGACGGACCCAAAAACTCAGACTTGCGGAGTTAAAAACTGCCTTTATTTTCTTCTCCGTCACCACCTTCCAGCGAGCTCTCCCGCGCCCCAACCAGAGAGAGACACACGACGAGCCCTGCTAATAAAGCACCTTGAATTGAATTGAATTGAATTGAATTGAATTGAGAGGGGGGGGGCGATCGAGAGGGAGGGCAATTGAGCGAGAGAGAGAGAAACATCCATGGGTAGAGAACCAGGGAACTATTTACATATTAAAACTATTTCCCAAATGTAATATGTGCTTTTCTATATTTATTGTCAATTAATTTAATATTATTGTCAATTAATATCGCTATTCTATTTTTTCAAAGAAATGTTTGTTAAAAGAAGAGTCGTGGCGCCAGCTGGATTTGAACACACAACCTCTGGTTTACAAGTCAGGAGCATAGACCACAGTACCACCCGCAAGGTCACATGAGGAGAGGTGAAACAGCCCTACACATACAGAATCAACAGACATTGTACAGCGTGTACTGCTGTGGTGCAGCACATGAATATAATTATATCGTTATTAATTTCTTTAGATACGCGATTCCATATTATATTCCCTATTAATCAAATTCTAAAAGTATGCTTGTTGACTCCGGTATCAAGCGTATTCACAGAAAAGTTATTTTACATGTTAGTTAAAGATTTGGATGCTTAAAATGTTTAGGGAGAAATGGAATGCTGGTCCCATATGAAATGGAAGACCAGCCATATACTGTATGTTTATGTTCCAAAATTAATATCATTTATGGCCTTCACACATGTTGCAGTATGCTCCTATTCTTTTAATGCTCAGCTACTAAGATTTCCCTTCAGTGGTAAAATTCCATATAAATATTCAATACTTAAACGGGCACAGTAAAGACATTAAATATACATATACATACTGTATACAGTACAGTTGGCATACAGTAATATGTTTATGTTCCTAAATTAATATCGTTTATGACCTTTATGACCTTCGTTATGCTCCTCTGCGTTTTATACTTAGCTACTAAAATTTCCCTTTAGTGGTAAAATTCCATATAAATATTCAATACTAAGCGGATTAAATGTGCACAGTAAAGAGATTTAATGATTAAATGTTTTCACTAACGACCAATACACCACATTATCTTCCGTGTCGCATTAACATTGGAATGTTTTTTTTTACAAGTGTCAAAAGAAGAGATACACAACCTGTCTCCTCCATAACTCTTCAGTTTACAGAGAAATTCCACCAGAGCCTCACAACATTGTCCAATAATACTCTTCTCGTGTCTAATTTTTAGTTAAGCAGGATTTGAGCTACAGACCATAACAGACCAAAAATCAGAATCCACTTGCGATTCGGGTGTTAACAAAACGTGTTTACAAAGAAAGTGAAATACAGTATTTCTACCAGCTCTATAGATACATAGATTTAGATATTTAGATCCTTAAATTAATATCATTATTAATTTCTTTAGATACATGATTACATATTATATTCTTGATCTTAAAACAGATAATTCCGCTCCTGGAATCTGACTGGCTGACACCCTTCTGAAACGTTACCATAATCTCTGGTATACGGACACCCCAGAAATTTGACTTTTTACTGTGTGAAAAATTTAAAGACTACTTCTAAGCGTAGATAAGAAAGCGTGGATAAAAAAGCTTGGATTCTCATGTATCTGAGACAAGTATTTTTTAATACAGTCTTTTTTGTGCTCTTGAGGATCCTTGTGATATTTTGAGTTCTGGTTGAATGTTGTCGCAGTTTAAATAATTTTAGTTGTTAGAAATTATGAAACGCTCTGTTAAAAGCAAGGGAGTTTTTATGTCCGTTATAGTAAAAGAAAATGCCTGAAAAAGTAGGGCTTGGACAGGTTTCAAGTGCTTGTACAAATAAGCTAAAGAAATTAACAAAAAAAGTAATATATTCCTTTATCATATTGGCTAGCTAATGTCCTGTCCTTGTTAGTTAGATCAACAAAATGCTGTGGTGTTTGTCAATGAAAAAAAAAGTATTTTCGTTTAAAATGATGGTTAGAAAGAATGTGGACCAGCGTAATACTTTGAGTTTACAGCTTGTCCAAAGTCATTCATTATTAATACTTTTAGTAATATCTTTGTTAAAGGCTTTGATGCATACTTCTGCATAATTAAAATATTTATGATTTAGGTAGGTTTTGTACTTTTGCTCAACTGAGCAATCTTGCTTTCATAAAATATACCAACTTTTTAATGACTGATGATTAACATGCTGTAATACACAGTTTAAATTTAAAAGCTCAAATGCTGTACATGAGAGGTAAAGCTTTATTGGCTCCTCCTGGCGGTTTTACAAGGTGATTCAAGATACTTTCTAGTATGACGTCAAATGACGCGATACTCCGCGTGATACTGTGTGAAACTGCGTTTTGATGCGACACGCCCACCGCGGTGTACCGCGAAATACCCCACGCGTTTTGAATAGCTGCATTTGTACATGATTAGCAATATGGGGTCATTGTTATGATTTCTCTGTTATTATCAAATCCCTCAACTAGTAACATTGGTATTGATACCATATCCCCAGTAATGCTCCTCAGGCCTAACAAGAACACTGTTGGTCCACCTAAGGAAGCATCAGACACAGAAACAGTAACAACATCCTTCTTTCTTTTCACTCAGTCTCTGGTGCAGTGGCTCGGTGAAAGTGCGATCCGTGGATCCATCGATCTCATCCTGTCACTCAGATGGCACAGTCAGTAGTTAGTGGCACTTGATATGGTCCCTCCGAGCAGGATTGCAATGTCTGGTAGGGTATCCTCTTCTTCACCCACACCCACTTGCCAGGTATCTGGTCATGTCTTCCCTCTACTGGAGGTCCCCATGCGTCCATCACCTGTTCACGATCCCCGTGCACCGCTTCAGTTAACAAACCTACAATACTGTAATAGAGAGTTAGTAAATTCAACAGTCCGTTTAGCCAAACTTGGCCCTCCAGGGAGTTTCTTTGGCTGCCCGTGATGATCTCAAATGGACTCAGTCTCACAGTTCCATTTGCTCCAGCCCGCAAACTGCACAGGACCGCAGGTAGAGCATCTACCCACGATATTCCTTCGGTTGATATTTCCTTTGTTGGTCTTTTAGGTTGTGGGTGATGGGGGCAATGTAACTTCCACCTTACCCCTAGTGAGGCGATTACAACCTGGCACACCTTCCCAGTGTAGTATGCCCCTAGATCAGTATCCAAGGGGCAGGGCAGTCCGCACTATGGGATCATCCTTTTCATACACCTCGGTATACACCAGCCCACACCCCATCATCATACAACCCCACATTCTTTACACATTTTCTAACCACTATTAAACATCTATTAAAGGCCTCAACCTGAATTCTCCCTTTTTCTCAATAGAGGTTTCACAGGAGTCTTAGACTCCTGCTCTCCCAGTGCTGCTCGCCTGGCATTTGTATCTGCACGGTTGTTACCTTGAGTTACTGGAATTCTTTATTTATTGTGTTATTTACACCTTACTCCAGCTGCTTCAATCGGAAGCTGTAAAACTACAAATCAGTTCAGAGACAAATCCAGTATTCTTAACTGGAGTCCCTGCCGTTGTGAGAGAATCCTATTTCTCCATAGCCATCCAGAATTGTGGCCTACATGCAACAAATACATGCATTATATACATATACATTAACTCTTTAACATCTTTCTTTTTACAATCTTCCATCAGGGCTCTAAACTGACTTGTTGCGCTGAGGCAGTGGAGGGGCATTTTTCCGATCGTTAACACCTAGAATTTTGTTGTATCAACTCAGCCTGTTCTCTGTTCTCCGTCATGCATCAGAGAGGACCCATCAGTAGACAGTATTACATTTATTAAAATTTTCACAGTCACCCACCTTTTGGTTACAGCATCTAATGGTATAATAGTGCTTACCTCCATGCTCCTGCGTCAACACAGCTGTCCAGAACCCATTTTCCACACTTACATACAAAGGAATGGTAGATCCATCTGAGGAAACCCCAGTCTCAGCACCTGTAAGAGAGCTTATTTCAAACTATTACATGCGGCTTTTGCTGCTGGAACCAAGGCAATCTTGTCCTTCGACTGCACTCCCCCCTTAAGCAGATCTGTTAAAAGTTGTGCTCACCCCGTAAAAACATTGCACCCAGGCCCTGTTAAAATGACACACTGCTAGACACAAAAGGGCCTTATCATAACTGCTTAATATTAGACACTCTAAACCTGAAGCAACTCAGACTTGTGGGTTTCCTCATCAGGGGAAGCACTCAGAATACCATCAACATACTGAGTGATCACAGTCAGCTGAAGCCACGTGATACCCTGTTCTGGATAGTCATTCCTTGTAATGCATAATATTCTGACCCAGTAGATCTGGGATAAAACCACCCACATTCGCGTGATAAGTGCATGTGAATGTTAAAATCCGGTACTCAGCAAGTAAAACTTGCTGCCCCAATACTGCTGTGGCCTCCTGTCGTCTCCCCATATACATTACTCTATAGCACACTGTGAAGTGAGACAAGCTTGACAGTAGTGCTCCAGTCTTCCATAACAGAGATACCAACACCCCATTAACAGTACATTTTAGGTTTAACTCCTTTTATACAATGGCCTGGGATAGACTTAGGGAGGCCACAAGGGATTTACAGGATCTAATTGTTAGGTAAACGGATCTTCTCACAAGACTGTTTATTCGCCCCAGTCTCGATTCTAAACCTACAGCGTTTCAGCATGTCTGGTTTTGAGACATTCAAATAAATCCAACTTGTTTCCACTATTACATCTAATTTTATATACAGTACATACAAAAACTGTTTATCTAACTCCTTTTACGTCCACCTGTACTGTACTTATACGTTTCAGACGCTCTTATATTTTCTAATCTCCTAAAATTGATTTTCGTCAAGTCTCTTTAGTTACGTCTCTAGCCAGTCCCACTGGCTAAACACACTCGTACCGTCATTTAGTATACCAAAACTCACAGTTACACACATACATGCCGGCACACAAATTCATAAAACACACATACACATCCAGAATATATTTTTCTCTTCGTACTACAATGTGCTGTATTCTTGTTTTACTTCTACATGAATCCTTTTAATTCCTGAAGTGCACTCCAGGTTCGCTGCATTCCTAATTTCGGATGTGGTACTTTAGACCACCGGTCAATATCTTCCGGTTTTGGATTTGATCGTATGGGGGAATCAGGGAAGGGGTGCGAGACAGTTAGAGTGACGCTGTCATCAACAGCGCCAGCCCCCGCTACATCCAGTACTTTCCAACTTCGGGTGAGAGTACAGATCTGCGGGCGCCCTCTGTTTAAGAAGGGAGTCCCTGTTCCGTCTCTATCACACTCGTACCAGGTGTCATCCCACTCGGACCCCCCGTCTCCATATGGTCACTGTGGGTTGTAACACATTAACTAGTGCAGTGCGACCAGGAACTAATTCTTCCTTTAGTTTCTGATTCTCCTGCACTGCCTCTTTTCGCTTTTGTTCATACTCTTTCGTAGCGAGTAAAGTATCTTTTCTTTCAGGTTTTTGTTTTTCCCGTAAACACACTTTTAAGTAGTCACATCCCAATTTCTCTTTTTTTTTCATGTATCTCCCACCACTGGTGTTGACCGTACACCAGGGTGGCAGCTACATCCTTGTGCTTTTGCCAATCAATAGTCATATGCTTTCTTTACAGGCGTCTTCGCCCCAAACTCCCTCTGACAAACTCAGCTTTTCCCATATTTTTCTCCTTCTTTTCCGTCAACTTGCACTTTTCTGATATATAAACGGACCCTTCCACCACTTTCTCAAACCACCAGTTAGCACACATGTTCGGTCTCTTTAAGAGTTACTTTGTCGTGTGTGAGGTAACAGCTCCTACAGTAGGGGGATGCTTTCACTTGAAAATCCTGTGCATTACTGCACTCATTCAGCTAAGGGCGTCTGTAACCTCCAGATCTAAATGCCTCTCAGAGCCTTTAGAGAGGACTTACCCAGCACTGTTCACAGGCAAGGAACGAGACCTCGAAAACCCCCTTCCTTGATCAGTAATTCACCATCCCCAGAATGCCAGCATCGTTGCTTTTGCCCCAGGGTGGACTTAAGCACTGAGCTCAATCAGGGCGATTCTCGGATCTCAGCGTCCTTTAGATCCTGGCTTCTTAGTGCTTTGCTCTTTTATTATGAGGTGTGTTTATGTATCGTGCGTGTGTATATGTTCACAAACAAGAAATACACCAGAAACATACATCTATAGCTACGTCTCTGCTGCTCCCTTTAAACAGAGGAAAACACGAAAAACATACATGTATCATCTACGTCTTCCCTGTCCCTTTAAAACAAAACAAAAAACCACACCATGCCTATCCGTGCATGATCAAGGCGTAGCTACTCTCAGGACCCAATCCTGAATTATACGTGCATTCAAAGCACCACTCAAGCCTCAGAACTCCAGGCACAATTAAGGCCCACACTGATCCAGAGCCTCAAGGTAACGGTCCAAATCCGTTCAAAAACCCAGTGCAATTAAGGCATACACCCTACACCAGATTCATACGTGCAATTAAGGCATATACCCGACACCAGTTTCGAACGCCTGTACACAATACCGCGAATCACCGCCTGCCAGACCAACTTCTGGGCTTACAGCAAACCACCCATTACATACACAGGTGTCTTCCCCGGGCCGGAGGTATCCAGGAACTCACGTTTACTCTATCATTTCGGGTGATACTCACAGGGAGCAGAGACTTCCCAATCGGTCAGAGAGAGTCGGGACTTTTTTAAAAAAAAGAGGAGTCTTTACCTCTTAGTAATGTGAGCGTTGACCGTCTCTCCTGCCAATGGGAAGTTCTGCGCCTTCTGGAGCATCCGCCGACTACGCCAAATTGTTATAACACAAAGAATAAGGTTCTGGATCCCGAGATGAAGTTAAACAGATGAGTTTATTGCATGCAAGGAACAATAAAGCCGAACCCTTGTTTCCCGCAAGAAACAACAAAACCGAAGTATTGTTCGATGTGCCGGTACAAACTTTTAGGTTATTTAGTCCTTCCTTGCTGCTTCGGACATCATTCAGTGTTATGGTAAAGAGAGGGGTCATGGTATTTGGCCAGTTAAGAGACCCTGGCCAAATGGTCAGTTTAAGATTACGCGCCCAGGGGGTTCCTAGCTCACATCTGGAATCCTTATCAGTTAACCCCCTTTCCTGCCATAAACCCCTGTTGCTTAGAAGTCTAATTTTCAGGCAGAACTGACTTAAGTTATCCCTTTTTACATCTTGTGCATTACTTCATCCCGAACTGCCAAGACAAACCGACAAGCATTCAAAAAGCCTCTCGCAGATTGAATTGCTCGTGAGTACCGAATTTAAAAAATAGGCTACAATTCCAAGTTTAATTTAAAATAAATGTGAGCCACAAAAAGTGAATAACATTTTATTCATATGTAAGAGAAATTTGATAAGGATTCAATTATCACTTTTAAATTCTCAATAGCACATGTATCAAAAACAAAACAATGTCACCCTAAACTAGAATTAACTCTTATAGTGTTGTTATGAGCTGGTCAATGTCAGTCTTTCCACCCCAGCCAGAAATTCTAAGGTAATCGGTATCATCATTTGCACAAAACAAAAATATTATTTAAGTGTTTTTAAACAATAAAAAATATTATATATTATATATATATATTTATATTTAATATATTAAACGTATTATAAAATATTATATATTTTTCTCTTTTCAAACAAAAAAATGCTAACATGGTGTGTATGTGCTAATGCAAGAAGTTTGTTTTGCAAAATTATAAAAAAAACAAATTATTCAATCATTTGTGTTACAATTTTACAGTAAACACTATGTTTATATGTTATATATACATATATATATATATTTGTATGTATATTTGATTACAGTTTGATGGAATTACCAGAGAATATCCAATTGTATAAATGTTTTCTAACACTTTACTTTGATTAATGGATGGTTAAGTTCTTTTGTGAACTCCATCTTTGCCAGCTAAGGTCCCATAAAGAAATATTTGCAAAATACAATTGCTCAAGGTTCTTTTAAGTTCTTTTTTGATCCATTTTAATAGATGGAGTTCATATTTGAAAGGTTCAACTCTTACTTAGAGTATAGGTTAATGATTGACAATGGGCAGACCAGAAAAACACCAAATTTGGACAACAGGAATGGAAAAAAGAGAAGAGAAAGGAAGAAAAGAAGAAGCAGAGAGGAGAAGAGAGGAAAGTAAGCTAAGTATTTGACCCTTGCTAGAGAGAGCTTGCTTTTTTGTGTTTTTAGGGAACTTGGGTTCCATGGTTAAAGGATACCTCAAATAGACACATCTTTCCTTCTTGTGGGTGCATTTTCGGAATAGGGAGATATGCTCTTGTAGTGTGCTCTCATAAGGCACCAGTTCTGTAGGGGTTTGGGCATTTACTGGGACAATTATTAATTGTAGCAGTACAGATGCAGCCATTCAAAATGAGCGGTAAAAACCCACGGTACAGTAATAACCCGCAGGGCACCGCGGTAAGTGATTGGCTGGCCAAAATGACCGACAGGGGCACTCGTGGTGCATTGGTTGGTAGTGAAAAGATTTAATCATTTAATGTCTTTACTGTGCACATTTCAATCCGCTTAGTTTTGAATATTTATATGGAATTTTACCACTAAAGGGAAATTTTAGTAGCTGAGCATAAAAAGAAGAGGAGCATAACGCATCTGAAGGTCATAAACGATATTAATTTTGGAACATAAACATACAGTATATAGCTGGTCTTGGTACTTTAAAGAAAAAAATACACACCAGTATTCCATTTCTCCCTAAACATTGTAAGCTTCGAAGTCTTTAACTAACGTGATACCGGAGTCAACAAGCATACTTTTAGAATTTGATTAAAAGGGAATATAATATGGAATCGCTTATCTAAAGAATTTAATAACGGTAAGATTATATCCGTGTACTGTGACAGGGCTGTGTAGGGCTGTTTCGCCTGCCTGTTCATGTGAGCTGTCTTGTAGCTTACTGGTCTAGGTGCGTGGCTACCAACTGGCAGGTTGTGTGTTCGAATCCAGCTGGTGCTGGACTTTTCTTTTAACAAACATTTCTTCGAAAAAATAGAATAGCGATATTATGGACAATCAATTTACTTTTATATTTCAAAATATCGCAACATGATCGATATTTGCGATATTTTGAACATATCTTCCCTTCTGACAGCGGTTCCTGCTTCTAGTGTGTGTGTGTGTGCAACAGAGTAAATGTTTATAGAGAAATTGAGGCTGGACAGTATGCGTTACAATATAAACATTTATATTGATTTAAATCGTGTTCTGATTTAAATCGCAAACGCGTGTTTAATTATGTGTTTTTTAATCACAATCAGGCTAATGCATTTCTACATTTTCTGTATGAACCAGCTTAGAGGTTCATACAGAAAGACACCTTGTGTTTAAATTGAGAGTAAGGTAATTTATGCTTCTAAAGTCATGGTCAGCATTTATTATTGTACTGTGCTGTAAACTTTTTCTGTGCCTAGTCACATTATTTTATAGCATTTTTATTGCGTTATTAAATCCGGTGGCGCTGTGTGTTAGTTTCCTGACTCCCATGTCACATGGTCTGTGATTGAATCCCATGGAACTATGACTTTATTTTTGAACAAACATTTCTTTGAAAAAATGAAACGTTTCCCTTGGTCAGAGATTAAATAAAACCTCACTCGCACCAAACAAATTTATATTTCTAAAAATCACAAAATACGTTCATTGTCTTCCAATTGAGTTGAGTTGACATTGGAAGCCTGCCACACCCGGACTGTTAAACCAACGCATTAGCACGTCAAAGCCCATTGAGGGTATTGAGCCAGTATTGGCTTTAGTATTCCCCCCCCTCTCCCCTCAATTCAATTCAATTCAAGGTCTTTTATTTGCATGACAGATGGGTACAAGCAGTGTTGGGTGTGTATATTGTAACGCTTACGGCAGACAGGCACTGTGTAAGAGCCGGCGCACCAGAGCAGATCACCGAGGGAGCGTCTGCATTTCTAACTTAGTTTTTAAAATTAGTCAAGCAATATGAAGCAACTCCTTTTACTTAGTGCCTGAGCATAAAAAGAATAGGAGCATACTGTAACGCGTGTGAAGTCCATAAACGATATTAATTTTGGAACTTAAACATACAGTATATGGCTGGTCTCGGTACTTTAAAGAAAACATACACACCAGTATTCCATTTCTCCCTAAACATTTTAAGCATCGAAGTCTTTAACTAACGCGATACCGGAGTCAACAAGCATACTTTTAGAATTTGATTAAAAGGGAATATAATATGGAATCGCGTATCTCAAGAAATTAAAAACTTAATTATATTCATGTTGCAAAAGAACTGCAACGGATATAAAAACTCCCTTGCTTTTAACAGAGCTTTCCATAATTTCTAACTACGAAAATGCCAGGTGAAAGGATTTGTAAACATATTTTGTTAAAGCAAGTCAGTTTTTTCCGCAACACATAAAAGACATTTTCCCAAGAAAGTTTAGCCTTTGTCACTAATGAAACCACTAAATAAAGACATAAATATAGAAATCTTAAGATTTGTTTTATTTAATGTTGGTAGCAGGATGAACTGTCAGAGTGTATATTTTGTCGCAGAGTTGCTGCAAGATGTTAACAGTGAAAAAGGTATTTAGAAATGAGTTATTTCAAAATGAAAATGCACATGAATTGAAGGAATGGGCAAACATAGCTGATGCGGATCCACAGAGCCAGCATATTAAGATGTTTATAATTAGAGGCAATTTGTTTAAATAACTAGGTATGGATACTGATGTGCAAGAGAGGTGGAAAGGCTGTTTCCTTAAGCCAGCACTATAAAATATTTTATTCTCAGTGAGATGCTGCCATTTCATAGTGGGTTTCTAACACTGTGTATAGTTCCATCCACACAGTGCCTTTACTTCCATTTCTAATCTCTTTATCCAGTACAGAGGATTTGGAGCCTATCCCAGTAAGCGACGGACACAAGGCAGAATACACCCTGGACATAGCGCCAGTCCATCACAGGACAGACAGACACAAACACACACACACCAGGGCCAGTTTTCCCATAAACCAATTAACTTACCAGTATGTTTTGGAGTGCGAGAGGGAGTCATATCACACATATGGAGAAAAACCATGTAACCCAGAGAGAACATGTAAACCCCACACACACAGGATGGTAGGAATTGAACCTAGGACCCCAGTGCTGCAAGATAGCAATGCTAACCACTTTGCCACCATTATAAATGGATGGATATCTTAGTTATCTTTCTAGTTCACAGGTTTGCATGCATAATTTAATTTTGAAAGCCACTGAGACATCAGGTACTACTGTTGTATTTATGAAAAAGAAACAAAACAAAAAACATACTAACAACTGTGCCATCCTACTCCTTCGTTAATACATTTTATTATTCATAAACAGTTAACATTGTTAGCAAAATATTTTGAATTATATTTAACCCTATTTTTTCTTTAGTTTTGTATTTAACTTATTATATGATAGTCAGACTTAATATATATTTGAACAATGAAAATATATTTTTACAAGATTTTACATTAAGCACTTAAAATTAATATGGTTAATAATAGTAAACTGTAACATGCTGTAACAAGATCGGTTAAACTGCGAAGAAAATGCTTTCAGAGAAAATGTTTCAGGTGTGAAGATCATAGATCTCCAATGCAATTTCAACCAAACCTGTTCCCACACACCCTGCCCCCACTACCATAAGAATATACACAAAGCACTCAAATCTTTCGAGCTAATGATCAGGTGACCCGAGAGAGAGCGAGAGAAACACCAAGGGGTGCGGAACCAGGGAACTATTTACATGGAAAACGGGCGATCTCCCCAGACTGTCCGCCCGTTTCACTGTTACCTGGATACCTCTTTATTTAGAACTCACTAACACTGATTTTTAGTTTAGAAGGATTCAAGTAGGGTTTTAGATGAAAGGCAGCGACCTTAATCAAGCCCAAATCATAATTGAACCCATTCAGAGCCTACATTACATTTTAGCGTTTCATTCTGAGCAGAAGTCCCTCACACCTGAAGAAGGGGGAGGTGTCTTTCGCTGGAAATCTCGCCTGCTTCTACTTTACAACCGGAGTGCTGGCTGTGACGAATTAAACCGGTTTCACAGGTTTCAATCACAGACCATGTGACATGGGAGTCAGGAAACTAACACACAGCGCCACCGGATTTGATAACGCTATAAAAACGCTATAAAATAATGTGACTTGGCACAGAACAAGTTTACAGCACAGTAAAATAATAAATGCTGACCATGACTTTAGAAGCATAAATTGCCTTACACTCAATTTAAACACAAGCTGTCTTTAGCCCTCTAAGCTGGTTCATACAGAAATGTAGAGATCCAGGCTCAGAACACACAGCTTCATTAGCGAATACATATGCAGGACAACTAGAGAAGACGTTTTACAGAGGATGGATTTTTAGAAACATCCCATCAGTGACATCACTGAAGTCAACTCCTAGGTACTGTAACTGTCGTGTGGATAGTTTCACAAGAATCAGACAAAGGTTTAAGCATCGCTTGTTCTAGATAAAACTGAAAAAAAAAAAAACAACAACCCATAATGTACTTCTTTGCGGCTCTGTTTGCCCAACTCATATATTCACAACGTGAAATCTAGAAAATAATATTATGTAACCAAAATCCGCAATATGGAAACAGAACCTGTGTAATTGTTGATAGATGATGTACTCGTAACATTTTTTCAAGACGAACTACAACATTTAAAAAATGACTTGTATGTACTTGATATCTCTAATCAATCCACGGGTCCCAGCACAAAACGAAACTAAAACACATACCGTTTCGCGCTTCTTATTAGTTGCTCAAAAGTAATTTGACCGTATGAAATGCATAATATAAACCTAGAAACATATACGTGAGCAGTATTTACGTAGTATCAGTGTCAAGACATACCTCTCAAATACTGTAAATCAAGTTAAAAATATCTCAAGACCGATTCTGGTCATAATGAAACCATCTTTCGTGTGTTTTCTTTAAAGTACCGAGACCAGCCATATACTGTATGTTTATGTTCCAAAATTAATATTGTTTATGGCCTTCACACGCGTTGCAGTATGCTCCTATTCTTTTTATGCTCAGCTACTAAGATTTCCCTTCAGTGGTAAAATTAGATATGAATATTCAATACTTCAATCCCTAAACATTTTAAGCATCGAAGTCTTTAACATGTGAAATAGCATGTAAAAAAGTTGTAGTTTTAAGCTTTTCTGCTAATATAATATGGAATTGCGTATTTAAAGAAATTAATAATGATATAATTATATTTGTGTACTGCGACAGGGCTGTGTAGGGCTGTTTCACCTCTCTCGTTATGTGACTTCCCCCTGTAGCCTTCTGGTTTATGTGCCTGTTTAGTAACCCACAGGTTGTGTGTTCAAATCCAGCTGCTGCTGTGACTTTTCTTTTAACAAACATTTCTTTGAAAAAATAGAATAGCAATATTATGGACAATTAATTGACTTTTTATATTTCTAAATATCACAAATTTAAGTCATTTTTAATAACAACGAATAGTCACCTTTCCTTCTGACAACTGTCCCTGCTTCTGCTTCCTGCTTCTATCGTGTATGTGTTTTTTTTTCAAATAAATTTTAGAAAAGTGTAATCTATACTAAAAAGCTGTACACCACCTGCTATATAGATACATATTGTAATACTTTCGGGTTCGGATAGGACGGACACAAGAACTCAGACTTGCGGAGTTAAAGGAAGTAAAAGACTTTATTTTTCTTCTCCGTCACCACCTGCCAGCCCAGCTCTCCCGCACCCCCGACCAGAGATACACAGCCCCCACCCGGCAACAGCGCGAGAGAGAGAGAGAGAGAGAAACACCCAGGGGTGCAGAACACCCAGGGGTCCAGTCACATGACTTTTGGAGTTTCGAAAGCTTAACCTATCAGCAAGACAGCAAAGAAATTTTTCCAAGAAAGTTTAGCCTTTGTCACTAATGAAACCACTAAATAAAGACATGCATATAGAAATGGACAATTAATAAACTTTTATATTTCTAAATATCACAACATGTTCGAATCCAAGTCATTTTTAATAACAATGGGTAAACTGGGTAAACTATCACAAAGCTTTAGAGAACTTAACATTTTTATTATCGACAAATTGTAAATACGACATTTACATTGGCGTTATTAATGTTTCACTTGAGTGTATGGAGGATTGTGAGAGCAGACCCCCCCTCTTAGGCTGTGCAAACGATTGTTTACATTTTTATTAAGAAATGGAGGCTGTATGCATTACAATATAAACATTTACTGTCAAACTTTAAATCAACAGTTGATTTAAAGATGATCTGTCAAAGTGCAATGAAATACAATTTAAACTGTATTACAGCAGCACAATGTGCTTTTTCATCGTGTGTCTCTCTCTGGTTGGGGCGCGGGAGAGCTCGCTGGCAGGTGGTGACGGAAAGAAATAAAATAAAGTCAGCTTTTAACTCCGCAAGTCACACTTATTTATGGGTTGTAATTTAAAAAAAAGTCCAAAACCGCACTCAAAATGCAATTTAGTGCTTTCTGGCAAGAGGAGACATTAATAATGTAACATGCTACTGTTTGTGCATGAACATAGTTACTGTATACTGTTATTTCTTTAGATACGCAATCCATGTTTTTTTTAATCCCTGGCGGGACCGGGAGTCCATAAGAATCGAGTAATAGGTTTCATTGCACTTTGACAGATCGTCTTTAAATCAATTGTTGATTTAAAGTTTGACAGTAAATGTTTACATTGTAACGCATACCGTACAGCCTCTATTTCTCTATAAAAATCTAAAAGATCATTTGCGCAGCCTAAGAGGGGGGCGAATGCACTACAATAGATTAGCATACTGTAGAGGAAAACAGTATAGGCATCGTTGATATGAGGACTTTTGAAACCAAATTTCCCAATTTGAATATGTGATTTTCTATATTTATTATTCTATTTTTTCAAAGAAATGTTTGTTAAAAGAAAAAGTCATGGTGCTGGCTGGATTTAAACAGCCAACCTGGGCTAATCCAGCCCAGCACTAATCCAGCACCTAAACCACCATGCTACCAGAACACTCACATGAAGGGTGTTGAAACAGCGTATACTATTTTTGTGTTGCAGTACATGAATATAATTATATCATTATTAATTTCTTTAGATATGCAATTCCACATTATATTCCCTATTAATCAAATTCTAAAAGTATTCTTGTTGACTCCGGTATCGAGAGTATTCGCAGAAAAGCTTAAAACTACCACTTTTTATACACACGTTATTTCACATGTTAGTTAAAGACTTCGATGCTTAAAATGTTTAGGGAGAAATGGAATACTGGTGTGTATTTTTTCTTGAAAGTACAGAGACCAGCCATATACAGTTTACATACTGTAATACTGTATGTTTATGTTCCAAAATTAGTATCTTTTATGGCCTTCACACACGTTATGCTCCTATTCTTTTTATGCTCAGCTACTAAGATTTCCCTTCACTGGTAAAATTCTATATAAATATTCAACACTTAAACGGGCACAGTAAAGACATTAAATATACATATACATACTGTATACAGTACACTTTACATACAGTAATATGTTTATGTTCCTAAATCAATATCTTTTATGAGCATGTGAAAGGCATGGTGAATCGGAGATTCTCAAAACAAATGCGTGATTGGATCAATGAAATGCTGTGGTGTTACTTTTACAAAGACGGTAAATGAAAAAAAGAATGTGGACCAGGGCAATATTTTGAGTTTACAGCTTGTCCAAGGTCATTAATTATAAATACCATTAGTAATATCTTCGGTAAAGACTTTGATGGCGACAGCTTAAACATGAGAGGTTGAGCTTTACTAGCTCCACATTGCGGAAATTCCAGGTACTATTATTTTACTTGTGGTACCACGTCGTATTATGCGGAACTATGCGAGAATTTATGGTATTAATACCGTAACTTGCGGTACACCGCATCAAGCGCGCCACAAAATAATGCGGTATTGCCCGCTTGTTTTGAATGGATGCATCTGTATGTATGTTTCCAAAGTTGTTTTACAGATTCATTAACTAATTAGGTGAACTTAGTACATAGTGACTTTTTAAAAGTATGGCTCGTCAGATGGGTTGACCCGTTCTCTGAATTGATCATTTAAAAAGGATTCAAAAGACAATGATTAGATTACTTCTTCAGCTGCGAAAAAATATCAACACAACTATGAAGTATTATGACAGGTTAATTAAAAGGGGTTGTGATGGCTCTGTGGCTAAGGATCTGCACCTGTGGCTGGAAAGTCGCCAGCTCATATCCCATTGCCGGCAGAGGAATCCTACTCCATTGGGCCCCTGAGCAAGGCCCTTAACCCCAACTGCTCCAGGGGCGCCATATAAATGGGTGACCCTGTGCTCTGATCCCAAGCTTCTCTCCCTGTCTGTGTGTCCCATTTAGAACAAGTTGGGGTATGTGAAAAGACACATTACTAATGCAAGAAACTGTATATGGCCAATAAAGTGATCTCTTATCTTAAAGCCTTTTCTAAGAAAATGTGTACTAATATTCCCTTTCTAGGGCTAAAACCACAACTGCACACAAATGCACAGATTACTTATTAAAGATAGCTACAGAATTACTTGTATACAGTAGAAGCAATATAAGTTATACAGTAGAGTAATTTTACTTTGTCCCCCGGTCCTCATTGAATCTTCACACCCTCAGTATAATCCTAAACAAAAATCCAAAACAAAAATATTCAATTAATATTGGTTTTATTTACAAAACCAGAATTATGCAGTTTGATGTATAAAAGAGAGCTTATTATTAATTATCAGTTTGATATATAAAAAAATGTTTATTATTATACCATGGCTTGTTGTGAATGTGATGTGCTGCTTTCAGGTGTACTCCCGCATTTAGATAATTTATATTCTACCTTAATGCAGTTTTTTATCGTACTGTATACACAGTATATTTATACAGTATACTTTGTATATATAGAGGCAGCCATTCAAAATGCACAGTACAACCCTGTACCATGCAAAATTATCTACAGTTCATGGCGTTGTACCGCAGTACGTGATTGGCTGGCAAAAATGACAGACAGGGGCACTCATGGTGTGTTGGTTAATAGTGAAACGATTTAATCATTTAATTCTTTAATGTGCATGTTTTAATTCACTTAATATTGAATATTTATATGGAATTTTACAACTAAAGGGAAATTTTAGTAGCTGAGAATAAAAAGAAGAGGAGCATAACGTGCCTGAAGGTCATAAACTATATTAATTTAGGAACATAAACATATTATGTATGTATTATGTATTGACACCTGAAGAAGGCTCCATGGCTGAAACCTTTGTTCTCTTTCTTCTTTTTTTCAGCATGGAATAAACCTATTACTTGTTTCTTTGCAGCCTACGCATGCTGACGCAGCTACCCACCTGAAATATTATGTAAACTGTATATGGCTGGTATTGGTAGTTTAAATAAAAATATACACCAGTATTCTACTTTATTCCTAAACATTTTAGTACAAAAGCAGTACTCTTTCTTCTTTGAAAAGCCTACATTTCTATGTAGACGAATTTGAGATTTGAGAATTTGAATTTGAGAAGCATCAGAAAACTGGACCCTATTTCGTCTGCTCCCACAGATGGTCGGCTCTTATGTGACTCCTAATAGGTACTAGGAATGCTATCTCTTACTACGAGAGATAGTTGATGTAATCATGGTCCTTGTAGTAGGAAGATCATGGAAGCCATATCTAGAAGAAAAAATAGACAACTGTTTGTAAACTTTTCCCCAGCTTTTCCCTTATGGAGTCATGCCCAAAATACATTATTTGGTGCACTACCCTTCACTGATGCTGAAATACGGCCCAATAATTTATCTTTCTTATATGTGCTTTGAGGCAAAGCACCAGTATTTTAAAAAGATGTCCACTGTTTTTTGCAACTTCAGGAATATCACCAGAATACTTGCAAAAAAGCATCAACTGTGACACTGCTGGGAGCAGATACAGAAGGGATGCTTTGGAAATTAATTGCGTCAAGACTCAGGCATTTGCGAAGCTCTATCTAAAAACCTTCCACCCTGTGTTTTGACCCCACTTGAAGCATAGATCAACAAACTTCTCACAAATGAATTATTGTGAAAGACTAATTCCATCACAGTTAACAACATATCATATCATACTTAAGAATGTAAAGTGATTGATGTTGTACACACAGAGGAGATTCCCATCTTTCTGAAGATCAAGGCAATATATGGGTACATGACTGGAAAAATACTTGTTCCTTCATCATTTGAATGTCATGTCCATGCATATAAAGTCATTAAAACACATTGGTGTGCCCTCAAAGTAGGGGAAGAGCTTGCATTCCGTGGACTGGATTCTTATACGACCTGGAAGGAAATATTTTAATCCCTCTCTGACACAGTGTTACAAAACAAAATTAGCTATAATTTTTTTTTTATGTGTGCATGCGTAAGTTAATGACATTAAAATTCCTAGTTGCTTTGCATCTTTATTTTAATAAATTTTAATTTCTAAAGAGTCTTCTTTCTAGATAATGAAATCGATGGGGACACTTCAATACACCTGACTGAAACAATGACAGCAAGACTATTTCCAAAAATAAAGGGCCATGTAAAATTCTTGAGGTTACAAGAGAACTTTAGATTTGGGAAAGCACAAGGGAGCGCACCAACCACTAATGATTATGTATATTTAATAATCAATATAAAAAATTACACTGAAATTGAATAGTGTCTCATATTGTCTCCATATCTTCTCTTTCTTTAGGACCTCATCAGTAGATGCACATGGGTCTATAACCAACAAAGAAAATCCCCAAAAAGGGTGGCCAGCAATATATCATCTGCCACAATTTCCAGCTGCTTTGCAAAAAAGGTTGAATGATTTTATTTCATCAAAGGGACTTTCCAAATGGAGATCAAAGATTGCTCAAGATTGTTTGATCAGATGATTTCCAACACTTAGTAACTTTAATTCTGTAATACAACATCTAACAGATTAATTGACAAATACACAATACTTGATACATTTTTTGTCATTGTTTACAGGTATCCAACGATTGTTGTCCTTGTTACCAAATATACGTAGTTCAGAGACACGACTGGAGAATGATATGTAAGAAAATATCACAATTACAATGTTGAACAGTTCTCCGGTTTTCCATGTCTACAGTATATACAGATGCAGCCATTCAAAATGCGCGGGCGATACCGTATTATTTTGCTGTGCGCTTTACGCAGTCTACCCGAGTTACCGGTAAATACCGCTAGTTACCGTAAATTTTCCTATAATACCGCAAGCAAAATAATAGTATCCGAAACTTCCGCAAGGTAGAGCTAATAAAGCTCAACCTCTCATGTTTGAGCTGTCGCCATCAAAGTCTTTAACGAAGATATTACTAATAGTATTAATAATGAATGACCTTGGACAAGCTGTAAACACAAAGTATTGCCCTGGTCCACATTCTTTTTTTCATTGACTGTCTTTGTAAAAGTAACACCACTGCATTTCGCAATCACGCATTTGTTTCCAATCATGCAAAGTACAGTAATTTTTGAGAATCGATTCACCATGCCTTTCACATGCTCATAAAAGAGATTGATTTAGGAACATAAACATATTACCGTATGCAAACTGTACTGTATACAGTTTATATGTATATTTAATGTCTTAACTGTGCCCGTTTAAGTATTGAATATTTATATGGAATTTTACCACTGAAGGGAAATCTTAGTACCTGAGCATAAAAAGAAAAGGAGCATACTGTAACGCGTGTGAAGGCCATAAAAGATATTAATTTTGGAACTTAAACATACAGAATATGGCTGGTCTCGGTACTATAAAGAAAACATACACACCAGTATTCCATTTCTCCCTAAACATTTTAAGCATCGAAGTCTTTAACTAACGTGATACCGGAGTCAACAAGCATACTTGTTTAAAGCATAATTTGATTAAAAGGGAATATAATATGGAATCACGTATCTAAAGAAATTAATAACGATATAATTATATTCATGTTGCAAAAAAACTGCAACGGACATAAAAACTCCCTTGCTTTTACAGAGCGTTCCATAATTTCTAACTATGAAAATTATTTAAACTGCGACACTTATCATTCAACCAGAGCTCGAAATATCACAAGGATCCTCTAGAGCACAGCAAAGACTGTATTAAAAGTATACTAGTGACAAACTAGTTTACTTTAGATCTTTTTTTCTGAACCGTGGAAACTCTGATCATGTTTCTCTATAACAATAATAAAAAAACATTATTTTACATATCACCTTTTTGTGATATCACCTTAAGGACAGCACATACAAGGGTTAATTGCACAATGGACCGCGCAAAGAAATTTAAAATAGTCTTCTTTAGGTGTAAGTCTTCTTAAGGCATAATCAGCAAATTAGGAAAACAAAGAACAGGACAGGTGAGACGTTTATCCAGAGAGCAAGAGATCAGAAAAAGGAACAGCTGTTACGCCCAGGTTTTATGCTCTCTCTCTGCTGAATGAATAAAAGCATTTTATTAAAAACGCGTTTGTCTTTGTCTGGGTATTTACTTTGTAATCTGTGGTTTACATCTACTGTATTGCTTTGAGATGCCACTTTTAAAGGTGATATGTAAAATAAAGTTTTTTTGTTATTGTTATAGAAAAACATGATCAGATTTTTCCTGATTCAGAAAAAAAGATGATTAAAATCTGTAATCTTTCCATTTGTATGTCATCGGAAAATACAAGAAGTTTCTGCTTTGTGTAAGGATGGTATCAAAAAGTAATCTAAGTGGTGAGAAAGCTGTGCTCCTCAAAGCGCTGTCACGGACGTCCAAAGGGACTAACCGTGGGGAGCAGGAGAGCAGAAAAAGACCCATATGCGTAGCGGCGAGACGGGAAAAAGGCCCGGGCTCATAGTGCAAAGAGTTCAGGAATGCCGTATAGAAACCTATGCCCTCAGGGAGCGGACGTGGGGCGCCCTGGTGCTAGGCGGGTCTCAGGACATCCGAACATCAATGCTGAGCCAGGACAGAGTGCAAGACCCGGAAATATATAGCCCAAGGAAGAGAGGGACAGGAAGGACAGCAGACCGGAAACTAGGGACAGGACAGAGAAGGAGCGCCCTCTGGCTGCAGAGGGCGTGACAAGCGCTTTACAGGATAAAAACAATAACAACAATAGTGTTAAGCTGGGCAAACGATTTTTTTATAGAAATACAAAATGAGATATAATGATGTGTTCCGGCTAAGACATTAACGAGTACATCCCCCTTCTCTCCGGGAGTGCTGGCTGTGACGAATTAAACCGGTTTCACAGGTATTTTCAAAGTAGAAGGGGGCGAGATTTCCAGTGAAAGACACCTCCCCCCTCCAAAGCCAAGGAAGTACAGTACTTACTAGTTAAGAAAGCTAGACTCCTCAATGAAATCGCTTCAACATGCTAATGCATTGATGTAACAGTCCGGGCGTGGCAAGCTTCTAATGTCAACTCAACTCAATTGGAAGACAATGAACATATTCTAGCCCTAAATGAATTAATAGCAAACATGGTTTACATAAAATACATTTTTCCAAGAAAGTTTATAATAATACGATCTATAGTTGAAATCTAAGCCTAAATAAAAAGAAAAAGCATTTTCAGAGAACAATCACGCTTTGTTTATGTAGAAAAAGTGATTAGGTTTATGAGCAATCTAATTACTTATTCGTTTAAAACGCTATATAAAATAAAGTTTATTATTAATTTGCTGGACAGAGCGGTGAACATTATTATGGATAAGACAAAGATAACGATCCTGATCAGTTTGGAAATCTGTGTACGCTGTAAGGTTTTTACTTCTTAAACTTTTAAAATACACGTTTCGAATAGAAAGAAATCATCTTCGTGGTACAGTATGTATAGCAAACCAGCACGTCTTTTTTCTCCAATCAGAGGGGTTAGACGCTCGGTTAAAAGCAAAGGAGATTGTCTGTTATAGTGGACATAAAAACAAGAGTTCGCTGGCATTATATCCTAGAAGACACAGACCGGCGCCAGACCAGGAGAATGCCCGCAGCGTAAAAGAAAATGCCTGATGAACTAGGGATTGGACAGTTTCCAAGTGCTTGTACAATCGATGGAAATGTTCAAATAAATGTGCAAAAGAAATAAACAAAATAATTATTTATTTCTTTATCATATTGGCTAGCTAATGTCCTCTCTTTGCTAGTTAGTGCCTGTGTTTCTGCGTTGGGTAGCAACGGGTGACTGTTCTCAGGCGGAAGATGTAAACAGCTTAATTTTTGTGTTAAATAATTTTTTTAAATTAAAATTCATTCTATACAGCAATCGCATATTTGGGTGCCGTTTCATAAAACTTTCATGCTTAAAATGTTTAGGGAGAAATGGAAGACTGATAATGGAATGGAATGAATGATAAGTGTCGCAGTTTAAATAATTTTCATAGTTAGAAATTATGAAACAAGGGAGTTTTTATGTCCATTGCAGTAAAAGAATATACCTGACAAAGTAGGGCTTGGACAGATTCCAAGTGCATTTTTGCAATTTATGTTGCATTGTCCATTGTGCTGCTGTAATACAGTTTAAAATAATTCAAAGTCTAAACTGTATCAGCTTTATTTATGGGTTGCAATTAAGAAAAAGTCAAAAACCGCACTCAAAATGGAATTAAGAGATTTCTGGCAAGAGGAGACACCCAAATTAATAATGTAACATGCCACTGTTTGTGCATGAACAAAGTTATACTGCTATTTCCTTAGATACGCGATTAAAAAAAATTAAAAAATGTTTGAATCCCCGGCGGAACACATTCCATAAGAATCAGCGCTTTTATATATCGCCTTTAAAGGTGGCTTCTCAAAACGCTTTACAGGATAAAAACAACAATAACAGCAACAACAACAATATTGTACTTCATTGCACTTTGAAAACCAAGTAATAACTTAACAATATGTGCAAACATTTTATGATATGACGCTGTTGTGAATGTCTGTGGAGTGTATCTTATTTGCGTATCTATCCCTCAATTCAATTCAATTCAAGGTGCTTTATTAGCATGACAGATGGGTACAATCGGTGTTGGGTATTTACTTTGCTTTGAGATTCCACTTTTAAAGGTGATATATAAAATCAAGGCTTTAACTTGCTTTAACTCCGCAAGTCTGAGTTCTCGTGTCTGTCCTATCCAAACCCGAAAGTATTACAATATGTATCTTTATAGCAGGTGGTGTACAACTTTTTAGCATAGATTACACTTTTATAAAATGTATTTAAAAAATAAAAACGATTACAATCTAATCTTTCCACGTTTGATCCCAAGATCCCAAGAAAAATAAATCTAAACGGGGAGAAAGTTATGCTGAAAGTTTATTAAGATACTTAGAAGACAAAGATATCAATTTGTGTTGCATTTGTCTGATTGTGAATCAAAATACACATATATTTAAACACGTGTTTACGATTTAAATCAAAACGCGATTCAAATCAATATAAATGTTTATATTGTAACGCATAGGTGACTATTCATTGTTATTAAAATGACTTAAATTCGATCATGTTGTAAGTTTTTTTATTATTGTTATAGAGAAACATGATCAGATTTTCCCTTCAGAAAAAAAGATCTAAAGTGCTACACCTAACTTTCTTAATTCGATGTATTTAAAGCAGTGAACTACTCTGGGTGTAACATAACATTCAGAAATACAATTGAGAATAGTTTTGTGGTGTTTGTTTGGAATAAACGTTCCTAAAACGTATAACGTAACAAAATTAAAGACGATTAAAATCTGTAATCTTTCCCACAAGTCATCGGAAAGTTTCTGCTTTGTGTAAGGATGGTATCAAAAAGCAATCTTAAGTGGTGAGAAAGCTGTGCTCAATGTATTTAAGGGACTTAAAAGCAAAAGGAGATGCTTCATATTGCTTGACTAATTTTAAAAACTAAGTTATAAATGCAGACGCTCCCTCGGTGCCGCGCCGGGTGTAAATATCACAATATACATACCCAACACTGATTGTACCCATCTGTCATGCAAATAAAACACCTTGAATTGAATTGAATTGAGGGAGAGAGGGAGGAGGGGGAGTGAGATAACCAGGACTCAAGGCAAATAAGATACACTCCACAGGCATTCACAACAGCAACATATGAAACGTTTACAAGTATAGTTAAGTTATTACTTGGTTTTCAAAGTGCAATGAAATACAATATTGCTGTTGTTGCTGTTCTTGTTGTTTTTATCCCGTAAAGCATTTTGAGAAGCCACCTTTAAAGGCGATATATACTGTAAAAGCGCTGATTCTTATGGAATGTGTTCCACCGGGGATTCAAATTTTTTTTTATTTTTTTTTTTAATCGCGTATCTAAGGAAATCTCAGTATAACTTTGTTCATGAACAAACAGTGGCATGTTACATTATTATTAGTTTTTTTGTTAACAAGGCTCGCCAGCTAATGTGAATCAAAACCTATCTTTCTAGCTTTTAAAGTCGTGCGATGTGTAAACCACAATTCAACTAGAGAAAAAAAGACCTGACTGACAAGATTTAAGATGTGGCTGTCAATGTTGGATTAAAAAAAACACATTGCCCAACGTTTGTTGCATTGCTTGAAAAATTACTTTATTTCGAGAGACTGGATAAGTAATTCAAGTGTTTTTTTTAACTTCCTGAAAAACAACTAATAATTTAACTATATGTGCAAACGTTTTATGATATGTCGCTGTTGTGAATGTCTGTGGACATGTGCTGGCTGGACAGGAGGCTCCACTGTACACAGAGAGGGGCAGGAGGAGGGTACAAGCCGATACATACTCTTAGAGTTTGATTAATAGGGAATATAATACAAAAATATAGTACTAAAAATAAGATACACTCTACAGACATTCACAACGGCGACTGTCAGAAGATAGGACACAGCGGCTCAGGCACCCGCTGAATGGAAAAGGGGCACTTTAATGTTCTGTATGGCTAATACTAAAGCCAATACTGGTTCAATACCCTCAATGGGCTTTGACGTGCTAATGCGTTGGTTTAACAGTCCGGGTGTGGCAAGCTTCCAATGTCAACTCGACTCAATTGGAAGACAATGAACGTATTTTAGCCCTAAATGAATTAATAGCAAACATGGTTTACATAAAATACATTTTTCCAAGAAAGTTTATAATAATACGATCTATAGTTGAAATCTGAGCCTAAATATAAAGGAAAAGCATTTTCAGAGAGCAATCACGCTGTGTTTATTTAGAAAAAGCGATTAGGTTTATGAGCAATCTAATTACCTATTCGCTTAAAATGCTATATAAAATAAAGTTTATTTAGAGATGAATGATCAGTGTCGCAGTTTAAATAATTTTTGTAGGAGGGCTTGGACAGATTCCAAGTGCATTTTTGCAATTTACGTTGCATTGTCCAATGTTCTGTTGTAATACAGTCTAGAATACAGTTAGTCTAAGCTTTATCAGCTTATTTAAAATAAATTTTTTGAATCCCCGGCGGAACACACTCCATAAGAATCAGCGCTTTTATACAGTATATCGCCTTTAAACACATATATTTAAACACGCGTTTACGATTTAAATCAAAACGCAATTCAAATCAATATAAATGTTTATTTTGTAACGCATAGGTGACTATTCATTGTTATTAAAAAGACTTAAATTCGATCATGTTGTGATATTTAGAAATATAAATTTGTTTGGTGCGAGTTAGGTTTTATTTAATCTCTGACCAAGGGAAACGTTTCATTTTTTCAAAGAAATGTTTGTTCAAAAATAAAGTCATAGTTCCATGGGATTCAATCACAGACCATGTGACACGGGAGTCAGGAAACTAACACACAGCGCCACCAGATTTAATAACGCTATAAAAACGTTATAAAATAATGTGACTAGGCACAGAACAAGTTTACAGCACAGTACAATAATTAATGCTGACCATGACTTTAGAAGCATAAATTACCTTACACTCAATTTAAACACAAGCTGTGTTTCTGTATGAACCTCTAAGCTGGTTCATACAGAAATGTAGAAATGCATTAGCCTGATTATGATTAAAAAACACATAATTAAACACACGTTTGCGATTTAAATCAGAACACGATTTAAATCAATATAAATGTTTATATTGTAACGCATACTGTCCAGCCTCCATTTCTCTATAAAAATTTACTCTATTGCACACACACACACAATAGAAGCAGGAACCGTTGTCAGAAGGGAAGAAGGTGACTATTCATTGTTATCAAAAATGACTTAAAATCGATCATGTTGTGATATTTTGAAATATGAAAGTCAATTGATTGTCCATAATATCGCTATTCTATTTTTTCGAAGAAATGTTTGTTAAAAGAGAAAAGTCCAGCACCAGCTGGATTTGAACACACAACCTGTGAGCTGTTAGTCAGGCACGTAGACCAGTAGGCTACAGGGGAAGTCGCATGAACAGGGAGGCGAAACAGCCCTACACAGCCCTGTCGCAGTACAGGAATATAATCATATCGTTATTAAATTCTTTAGATACGCGATTCCATATTATATTCCCTATTAATCAAATTCTAAAAGTATGCTTGTTGACTCCGGTATCTCTTTAGTTAAAGACTTCGATGCTTAAAATGTTTATGGAGAAATGGAATACTGGTGTGTATTTTTTACTTTAAAGTACCAAGACCAGCCATATACAGTACTGTATGTTTATGTTCCAAAATTAATATTGTTTATGGCCTTCACACGCGTTATAGTGTGCTCCTATTCTTTTTATGCTCAGCTACTAAGATTTCCCTTCAGTGGTAAAATTCAATATCTACAACGGGCACAGTAAAGACGTTTACTGTAAGTCTTTCTACGACAGACCAACGGACCACGAGTGCCCCTATCGGTCAACCAATCACGTACCGCGGTACCCCGCGTCATCTTGCGTCATGATGCGCGACACCACAGCCAATTACCTGCGGTACGTGTCTGTACCGCTCACTTTGAATGGCTGCATCTGTATGTTCAATAAACAGCTTTGCTAATATCCATGTGCAGTGTTATCAATTCTATTCTTCAAATAGATTTACACTGTTGCAATCACCAGGAACCCCAAAAGGTTCATTTTTAAACTTTTACTTTTTAGAGTGAACAACTTAATTAACTAGGTACACAAAGGTAAATGTTCCAATTGTTTTTAATCAGGGGATCTCCCACATCTCAGCAAACATCCCCTCTGCTTTGAAGGTGGAAATGTTTACACTGCTAGGTGTTACTAACTTTATCTAAACTCTTAAAGACACTTCCTAGTTCCCTATAGCAGTAACAACTGGAATGTCAGATCCATGTGTCCTCCTTTTGCTTAGAGCTCGGAAGCAGAAATTCACTCCCCATGGCTGAGTGATGCCCAAGAGCTGAGGCTTTCCATTCCCAGTCGGCGGCCTGAGCTTCCAGGGTCCTGTTCAAAAGGGCTCTTTACAAACTACCCTCACCTGTTGATACAGCCTATGCTTCTAAAGCCTGCTCCATTACTCAGCTTGCACTGCAGCTTCAGTTCAGTTCTTCATTTTGCTCTGCACTCCAGTTCCACACAGTTCAAGTTTGCACTCTGTTCACACCTCAGTCTGCACGGCAGCTCCGAGCCATCGCCCTGGAACCAGGGACCCTATTCCGCTGGTCTCCTCTTCCACGGCAGTTCCAACTCACTTCAGGAGGTAGCCTTTATTGTTCTGGACCCCAAGGCTCTCTCTGTGCAGTCATCCTTCCCTCAGCCTTGCTGCCCCATTCCTGATCTGTAGAAACTGCCTTCATTTCTGCCACATTTCTGGCTTGTCTCTGGGGCAGTCCTTTTCCTCCAGATCTTTAGGACTTTCTCTCACCTTTTTTTCTTGGGCTGTTTGAGATATTTTTTCATTTTTATGTTTTGTTAATTGCTAAGCCACCTTTGAGCGCCCCATTGGAGCCTTCTGCTATTTTTTCCTTTTTTCTTCTGTTCACACCTAGGCACTTCCATTGGATTGATGAACCTCAGTGACCAAGCTAACAATACATGCCTGGCCTGGTCTCGGAGCAGACTACCCATTAGGGCATGTTCCTTAAATCACCAGCTTCTGGGTCTTCAGACTGGATCACTGTGGGGGGGGTTTCAGCCTCACCGCTATTCCGTGACACCCCTTCTCTCAGGGAAGCATTCAATGAAGAAGTGCAGCTATGATCCCTAGTGGCTCTTTCTCTATTCAGCATAGTCAGCTTTCAAGCTTGCCACCTGCAGCCCTGGCTTAAGGGGCTCAACAAGGCTACTTACCAATACCAATGCTGTCCCTTTTTTCAGGTAGCTCAGCAGTTGATTCCACCCCAAAGCTGAGGCTCCCTGATTCTGATCAATGGGCTGAGTTGGGCAGTTTGAGCACTTTGCCAGCCTTTCACTTTTTTTGCCAGGGATACAGTGAGCAGGTCACTCTTAGGAATGTTGTGCTACACTTTTTCTTTTTCTTGACTGGGAAGTTCTTTATTATTCATTTTTTCCTTTTTCTTCTGTGTCAGTCTACCTGTCTGCCTGCCTGCAGCCCAGACCATTAGGAGTGTTATCCCCCAATATCTGCCCCTTGTTTTGAGGAGCTCACCAGTTGGTTCCGTCCCAAAGCCAAAGCTCTCTGCTTTTAATCGATGGGTTACGGTGGGTAATGCCTCTGAGGGCTGGCACCTTTGCTTTCCAGCCTTTTTTTTTCACATAGGATGCAGACAGGACTGGACTCTTCCGTAAAGCTTGATGATCTATACCTTATTTTACACTAGATTTAGTGGATCATTTTTTTTAGAATGGTACTGAATGCATAATGAGGTTGAAAACACTGGGAATATCTAGATCATTGTGAAATTTAGAAAAAAAGATTCAACATATCTGATTGTGTTGCACGAAACACAATTTTAAACTTCTCAACTGGATCATTACACGTTTCTACATTTAAATTTGAATATTACATTGAAAAATGTTAAAGTTTCATGATCACTCCAATCATCTACAGATGCAGTCATTCAAAGTTTGTGGTACAACCCATACTACACACAACTACGCATGAGCCACTGCGCTGTACCGTGGTACTTGATTGGCTGGCCAAAATGACCGACAGGGGCACTCATGGTGCATTGGTCTGTAGTGAAAAGATTTAATCATTTAATCTCTTTACTGTGCACATTTTAATCCACTTAGTATTGAATAATTATATGGAATTTTACAACTAAATGGAAATTTTAGTTGCTGAGCATAAAAAGAATAGGAGCATTACGCATCTGAAGGTCATAACGATATTAATTTAGGAACATAAATATATGTTAACTGTATTTTGCTGGTATTGGTAGTTTAAAGAAAAAATACACACCAGTATTCCATTTCTCCCTAAACATTTTAAGCATCAAAGTCTTACATGTGGTTATTTCGGAAATGGTTTTACGTGCTCCTTCTGACCATGTTAAGATTATATACTTTGTGAAAAGTGATAGTCTTTTAACCTTTTCTGTGAATTCGCTTGTTATCGGCGTAAACAAAAGCATACTTTTAGAATTTGATTAACAGGGAATATAATATGGAATCGCGTATCTAAACAAATTAATAACGATATAATTATATTAATGTACTGTCTGAATAAACTGAAGAGTTAGTTAATGCAACACAGAATTGTTAAGAATTATCACATCTTTTTACACTTGAGAACAAAAGAGAACATTCCACTCAGTGTGCGATGCATTGTTATCTCAGTCACCTTCTAATTTGTTTTATACCATGGGAAGACAGGAGAATGTGATTGTACTGTATCTGTACGGAATGTGTGTTGCGTTTACAAAATAAAAAAAAATTAAAAAATCCAATATTTTTTAACTGAAGAAGTAACCAAAGGTGTTTCCCATTGTATCCTTAAAAAGTATATAAAATGTCCAACTCCCAACAGATTGAGATAGCAAATTTAAAGCATTGATATCCTCACTACAAGTAATTAAAAGAACAATAAGTAATTAAAAGTATATGATCTATTAGAGTGTTACTAAATGTAAACTTCCCTATAGAGATAGTCACGTGATTAACCAAAACAGAAAATGATATATATTTGAGAATGAAAGCAGCTGGAAAGCTACTTTCAATAGCACAAATAGCACAAATGCAGCAGTAATGAATAAAACCTGTTTGGTTCTCCTGTGCCATTGTAGGGGGAGTGATGGCATGCCCCTGTAAAAGAAGATGCTATATCTTGGGAATGAAAGCAGCACAAACAATTGAACAAACCACCACAAACAGAGCACTAATGAATGCATTGGGATTTTTTTTGCTTCTGCTGTTTATAGTGGAGTAACTTCACAGAAATGAAAAGAAAAACAACCACAACAAGATTACCCACAGTTCGCCGCATTGTACCACAGTACGTGATTGGCTAGACAAAATGAAATGATTTAATCATTTAATCTCTTTACTGTGCATGTTTTAATCCACTTAATATTGAATATTAATATGGAATTCTACAACTGAAGGGAAATTTTAGTAGGTGAGCATGAAAAGAAGAGGCGCATAACGCGTCTGAAGGTCATACACGATATTAATTTAGGAACATAAACATATTGTGTCAACTGTATGGCTGGCTGGTATTGGTAGTGGAAATAAAAAATACACGTCAGTATTCCACTTTTTTCCTAAACATTTTAAGCATCGAAGTATTTCATTCGGTTAAATACTGTGGTTATTTTGGAAAATATTTTACACGCTCCTTGACGATATTAAGTTTATATTCATAAAAAGTTATCATGTTTTAACATTTTCTATTAAGTTTTGCACTTTCGCAGTAAAAAAACGCAAAAGTTTTAGAATTTGATTAATAGGGAATATAATATGGAATTGCATATCTAAAGAAATTTATAACAATATAATTATATACATATAGCTCAAATGATCACAGTAGATCACTTTCTTTGTAAACATCCGCATCAATTTGACTACAGAAGGTATTTAGGATTTCTTCACGCAATTTTTTAAGTTAAAGGAGGGAACAAAGAGGGCTGTAGTGTCATCTCGCTGCAACCAGCTTGTACCATCTGTATGCCATTTGTTCATTAAAATATTAATAATGGATGACCATAGACGAGCTATAAGCTGAAGAGTTAGAGAAGACACGTTGAGTCTTGTCTTTTCAGCTTGGAATTTAACCTTTACAGGTTACAGGTTAGACCTTTAAAGGTCTAATTTTGCTTGAAGAATTTAAAATCTGTCTGTACTGCAGCTTTATTTAATTGAGCAGGAAGTCACCTTGCTCTTACAAGCGGCTCTGTTAAGCAGAGTTTGTGTTAACACATCATGAGTTTTAATCAACTTTGGCAGTAAATAAAATTACCGTGGGCAATTTTCTTTCCCCCTTGGTGTGAGGTGACAGTGCGGGAAACGTTTTTTTTATATTTTACTGGAAGTGTGAACATTGAGTGAGCACTGAGGCGTACAGTGAGACTATCACAGTGAGATTGCTGAGATGGATAGTTTAAGAAAATATGTTGACAAATATCTGAATTTTTGCTAGATAAAATTTCATCCAGCTGTGAATCAGCTACGTAACCTGGCCCAAGTGAAATTGTGGGAAGGTTTAGTGGGCAGTGTAGTGACCATAGAGTGTTTTAATACACTACAGTATAAAGCAAGTATGTTTTGTTTTTTTAATATTTGTAATCACTATTCTTGCAAGTACATTTTGTATTCAGTTTCCTTCTGTGTGTTAGCTGGAAGACAAATGTTCGAGGTGAAAATTCATCCACAGGAGTGTACCTTTAAAGCAAAGCAAAGAAGCCAGACTTTTTTGGCTCTGAATGTCGCTCAAGCCATTTCTCTTTTGACATTTCTTTTAGTCATAGAGGTGAGAAGACGCCTCCCCCATCCCTCTGCCTATCTCACCTGTTCCTATTTATAACCATTCTGTGACCGAATCACAGAGGGTGCACATTTGTTCACAAAGTTATTGACATCTGAAACATTGTGTCTCATAAATAGGTCTTTTAATAAGCGAAGCTTATGAAAAACTAATAAAAAATGACTTGGAAAAAGATAAAAGAACCTTGAAATTATTATTATTAAATTAATACTGTTTATAATGACCAGACACATTATTATAGTTTCAGTGATATTTTTAATACCGCTTTGTTATTCTTGATTCTAATTACAATATGTACAATTTTGTATTAAGGCTTGAGGCGTCTGTTACATTTCCCCACAGAATAAAGTGTTTTGAATTAAACAGTTGAACAGTTAATAGTATTCACATTTGCTAATTCACATTTTTATTTAATTATTAATATAACTTAACATTGAATATGTCATAATAAATATACAAAACAAATGTTAATATAGTGTACATAATACGTAATTGTGTGTGAATGAGTCAAATTAAAAATATAATGTGTTTACAAAGAAAGTAGATTACAGTAATACTACCAGCTATATAAATAAGGTAGCACTTTACAATAAGGTTACGATATTAATGGTTTATAAATGCTCTATTAATGATGAACTGACAAGGATTCATAGTTTATTGAAAATGAACAAAGTATTAATTAAGGGTTAACAAAGGTGTTCTTAGGCCTTTATTAACTCTGATTTTCATGCTTTGTAAATGTTTTCTTAAAACAGATCTAACACAGGCTCATACTTTATAGAGAGTGAACAAGACATTAACACGTGTCAATTTTTGTTTTGCTAAACATGAATTATCTTCTCTGTGGAAGAGCTACACAAGCTGTCTCTGGCCTAAATACTTTATAGAACACCTTTTGAAGAGATCCACAGCTTACTCAACTACAGAATCACAATTGAAGGTATGCTAGATATTTACGTGAAACGTCTTGAAGACTATTCATAGAAAAGGTTAAAGAATTATAGGTTTTTGTAAAGTATATAAACTTAATTTAGTCGGAAAAATAACTTCAAAACTTTTCAAAAATTACCACAGAAAGTGGAATACTGTTGTGTATTTTTAATTAAACTACCACTACCAGCCATATACAGTATGTATAATCTATTGTTACAGTTAAGGGGGGGTTACAAAAAACTGTGAAAATCAGAATTTGACTGAGCGGTTTAATTAAATAATTATTCATAACCCCCAAATTTTAAGTGATTTCTAGCAACATATCCGAACACTTGTTATAATTAGAGACACTTGAATTATTTGTTCTCTAGCAAAGCCTTGTTCAGAGGAGTAATAATCCAGGCACACTTGGTTAATCAAATTTTTATTTCAATGAATAGACATAAACTACACTACACACAACAAAACATACAACATACAAGTTACTCTATGTACAGTATTTATAAACAAGGTGTTGCAGAGGCTTAACATGCTGGCCACCCAGAAAACCCAAACTGCAACTAAGCATTAAACTTACGCCTACAGAGTTGATACAGATGCAGCCATTCAAAATGGGTGGGGTATTTCGCGGTATACCCCAGTGGGCGTGTCGCATCAAAACGCAGTATCACGCAGTATCACGCAGTGTATCGCGTCATTTGACGTCATGCCGGAAAGTATCCAGAATCACCTTGTAAAACCGCTTGGAGGAGCCAATAAAGCTTAACCTCTCATGTACAGCATTTGAGCTTTTAAATTTAAACTGTGTATTACAGCATGTTAATCATCAGTCATTAAAATGTTGGTATATTTTATGAAAGCAAGATTGCTCAGTTGGACAAAAGTACACAACCTACCTTTATCAGAAATATTTATGCATCAAAGCCTTTACCGAAGATATTACTAATAGTATTAATAATGAATGACTTTGGACAAGCTGTAAACTCAAAGTATTATGCTGGTCCACATTCTTTCTAACCGTCATTTTAAACAAAAATACTTTTAGTTTTTTCTTTGACAAACACGACAGCATTTCGTGGATGTAACTAACGAGGTCAGGACATTAGCTAGCCAATACGATAAAGGAATTACTTTTTTTGCTAATTTCTTTAGCACATTTGTACAAGCACTTGGAATCTGTCCAAGCCCTACTTTGTCAGGCATTTTCTTTTACCGCAATGGACATAAAAACTCCCTTGCTTTTAACAGAGCGTTTCATAATTTCTAACTACGAAAATTATTTAAACTGTGACACTTATCATTCAACCAGAGCTCAAAATAACACAAGGATCCTCAAGAGCACATCAAAGACTGTATTAAAAGATACTTATATCAGATACATGAGAATCCAGGCTTTTTTATCAATGCTTTCTTTTCCGTATACCAGATATTATGGAACCACTTCAGAAGGGTGTCAGCCAGTCAGATTCCAGGAATCGGTACTTTAAAGAATTTAATAACGATATGATTATATTCATGTACTGCGACAGGGCTGTGTAGGGCTGTTTCGCCTCTCTCTTCATGTGACTTCCCTAGTAGCCCACTGGTCTACGTGCCTGATTACTAAGAATAGCAATATTATGGACAATTAATTGACTTTTATATTTCTAAATATCACAACATGATCGAATTTAAGTCATTTTAATAACAATGAATAGTCACTTATGCGTTACAATTTAAACATTTATATTGATTTAAATCGCGTTTTGATTTAAATCACAAACGCGTGTTTAAATATATGTGTTTTTTTATTCACAATCAGACAAATGCAACATAAATTGATATCTTTGTCTTCTAAGTATCTTAATAAACTTTCAGCATAGCTTTCTCCCCGTTTAGATTTATTTTTCTTAGGATCTTGGGATCAAACGTGGAAAGATTAGATTGTAATCGTTTTTATTTTTTAAATACACTTTAGAAAAGTGTAATCTATATTAAAAAGCTGTACACCACCTGCTATAAAGATACATATTGTAATACTTTCGGGCTCGGATAGGACGGACACAATAACTCAGACTTGCGGAGTTAAAGCAACTTAAAACCTTGATTTTATATATCACCTTTAAAAGTGGCATCTCAAAGTAATACAGATTACAAAGTAAATACCCAACACTGATTGTACCCATCTGTCATGTTAATAAAGCACCTTGAATTGAATTGAATTGAATTGAATTGAATTGAGAGAGAGGGGGGGATGGCGAGCGAGAGAGCACAGCCAGGACAGACAGGCAAATAAGATACACTCCACAGACATTCACAACAGTGACATATCATAAAAAACCATTTGCACATATTGTTAAATTATTACTTGTTTTTCAGGAAGTTAAAAAAACACTTGAATTACTTATCCAGTCTCTCGAAATAAAATTATTTTTCAAGCAATGCAACTAACGTCGGGCAACATATTTTTTTAATCAAACATTGACAGCCACATCTTAAAACTTGTCAGTCAGCTCTTTTTTCTCTATTTGAATTGTGGCGATTCAAACAACTTGGGATAACAACTGGTCTCAAAGTCACCGAGCTCACAGAGCTTCAACAACAGATGACAATTTCCTTAGTCCTTCCTTAGTCTTCCTGAAATTGTCAGATTATGAGTGAATAAAAGCATTTTATTAAAAACACGTTTGCATTTGTTTGGGAGCTATATTATGTATTTTTCATATGTAAGATATAATGATGTGTTCCTGCTTACACATCGCACGACTTAAAAAGCTAGAAAAACAGGTTTTGAATTACATTATCTGGCGAGCCTTGTTTTGTCAAAGGAAAATTCTATTCTACTCTGAGAATGTAAGGAAAGGAAGAATGCCCATGAGCTTTTTACTTACTGCAATATTATGGACACTCAACTGACTTAAAAAAAAACACCTTTTTTTTGACAGCTGGTACAGCACCCCATCGCGCCCACGCCCCAGCATTATATTCTCATGTATGGGTAGAATATATTCATTGTCTTCCAATGAAAGAAGGGTTCCTTTCGCCGTAGTCGGGAGACATTAGAAGCTTGCCACGCCCGGACTGTTACATCAACGCATTAGCATGTTAAAGCGATTTCATTGAGGAGCCTAGCTTTCTTAACTAGTAAGTACTGTACTTACTGGGCTTTGGAGGGGGGGAGGTGTCTTTCGCTGGAAATCTCGCCCCCTTCTACTTTGAAAATACCTGTGAAACCGGTTTAATTCGTCACAGCCAGCACTCCCGCAGAGAGGGGGGTTGTACTTGCAGTGCATCGATATAGATGGGAAAGCCAGAGCCGAGTCAAGTCTAGCCATGTGTGAGTCTAGTCTCACAGAGCTTCAACAGCAGATGACAATTTGTGAGTTAGATTAAGAATGAATAAAAGAATTTCATTAATAACGCGTTTGCGTTTGTCTAGGTGCTGACAAAGTAAAAAACAATTACTTTTTGACAATGAAGAACTGTGTGTGTGTATCTCTCTCTGCTGGCGTTTGTAATCGTTTTTATTTTTAAATACTTTTAAGCAAAGTAATGTACCATAAAAGTATTGTGAGACATATTTGGGTTAACATGTTCAGTGTTCAGTGTGTGGTAATTTGTTTGGTGCGAGTGAAGTTTTATTTCATCTCTGACCCAGGGAAATGTGTGGTGTTTACGGCTGAGGAGAGAATGCAGGCTCGCGCTGTGTCCGTTATTCTTTTTGTCTTTTTGTCTTTTTGAGCCAGTGAAAGCTCTGTTGTCCTTCACATGAATGCCTGAATCATTGTACCGAACCCAGGATTTTACAGCATTTTTTCTTTAAAATACCAACAGCAACATACAGTTTACATTATATGTTGATGTTCCAAAATTAATATCGTTTATGACCTTTATGCTCTTCGTTAATGTCTAAGCCGGAACACATCATTATATCTCATTTTGTATTTCTTTTAATAAAAATAATAAAAATCGTTTGCCCAACCTAACAGTATTGTTGTTATTGTTTTTATCCTGTAAAGCGCTTTGAGGAGCCACCTTTAAAGGCGCCATATACAATAAAGTTAATTATTATTACTACTGTTAATTTGCTGGACAGAGAGGTGAACATTATTATGCAGAAGACAAAGATAGCGATTTACGTTGCATTGTGCATTGTGCTGCTGTAATACAGTTTTAAATTATTAAAAGTCTAAACAGTATCAGCTTTATTTATGGGTTTTAAATAAAGGCAATTTAAAGGTGATTTAAATCAATATAAATGTTTATATTGTAATGCATAGGTAACTATTAATTGTTATTAAAATGACTTAAATTCGATCATGTTGTGATATTTAGAAATATAAAAAATGTCATGGCTTCGGCTGGATTCAAACATGCAATTTGTGATGTATGAGTCAGGGACCTAACCCACAGCGCCACCGGCAAAGTCGCATGAGGAGTGTTGAAAAAGCCCTACAAACATTATCAACAGACATTGTGCAGCGTTTTCTTTTCTTGTGTACATGAATATAATTATATCGTTATTGGTGTGTATTTTTTCTTTAAAATACCAAGACCAGCCATATACTGCATGTTTATATTCCAAAATAAATATCGTTTATGGCCTTCACACGCGTTACAGTATGCTCCTATTCTTTTTATGCTCAGCTACTAAGATTTCCCTTCAGTGGTAAAATTCCATATAAATATTCAATACTAAAACGGGCACAGTAAAGACATTTAAATCTTTCTACGACCGACCAACGGACCACGAGTGCCCCTGTCGGTCAACCAATCACGTACCATGGTATTTTGCGCAAGGCCATAGCCAATACCTACGGTACGTGTCTCTACAGTGCACTTTGAATGGCTGCATCTGTATAAATGATATGATAAGTTCTAACTAAATATAAAGCAATGGGCAGTTATGTCTCTCTCTCTGCACCCCAGGTGTAAAAAAATAAATAGGTGTCTATATCCCTATCTATAAAAAGGTACCTTAAGCAGGAAAGACATTTCTAACTGAGGTATCTTTTACCCAGGAAACCCAAGTTCCCTAAAAACACAGTATAGCACACTCTCTCTAGCAAGTTTCAAATACTTAGCTCCAGTCAGGTTTGGATTCGATGATCAGGAAGTATCATGATCAGGAAGTCCCAACTCCTCCAGACTCCCCTATCTTCTCTACTTCTCTCTTGTTTTTCTTTTCTTTTTCCCTGTGCTCTTAATGTGACCTTATATTATGTGTGTCTGTATACCTAGGTATACTAATACCTATACTGTCTTCTACTACTCTTCCGTTTCTAGACATCAACTTCTCCATTAACTATACTGACTCTCTACTTCCGTCAATCACAAGCCCACTGATTCACTCATTATCTCCTGTATAACTCATTTCACCCCAAACACACTAAAAACTCTCTCCCTTTTTCACAGTTCCTTCAGCTATATACTTTGCAGCGACGACATAGATTTCCAGAACCAAGCCCTCAAAATGTACTCTTTTGTCATCAACAGAGGACACCCTAGCAGTGTTATTGACAGGGCCCTTGCCCGAGCCAAAAACACCCCTTGGACCATCAACTCGATAAGGAACTCCCGCCATAACAACTGCATTCCTTTGGTGCTTCCCCACCACCCCACTTTCTATCCCCAGGACTATTATCAACAACTTTTCCATCCTACAGGATGATCCCTCCATTGGGGACCTCTTTTCTGACCACCCCATCATCTCATATCGCCAACCACATAATCTGCATAACATTCGTGTTCACAACTCCCTTGACCGCCCTCAGCAACATTTCACACCAGGCACTTTCCCGTGCCTCAGAGCTCGCTGTCTCACCTGCAAGTACATGTCTAACACCACACATTCATGGCCCCTCAGGGCAATTCTGGATCACCCAGGCGACCTCTTCTACCTCCAGCAACGTCATTTACTGTATCTTGCAGGAAATACCCAGCTATCTATGTTGGGGAAACCGGAAGGAGACTAGGAGACTGCTACAGAGAACCTGTTACGGCTGTGAAGATAAAAGATTTCTCCAAGCCCATAGTTTCTAATTTCACCTCAGACATCCATGATTACACTGATCTCTCTGTCTGCGTTCTCAAAGAAGGCTTTCTTAACTCCCATTGCAGAAAGACATCAGAAACAAAAATTATCCTGAAACTTGGTTCACACCTTCCCCCTTCTCTCAATGACCGAGCTATTTTTGTGTAATCTTCTCTATTCAAATGCAGGTTTTGACTTCACCCCTTTCTTTTATTTCTTCTCTTTTCAGCAAGGAATAAACCATCATTATGCACTACAGTATGTCATGACTGTTCAATAAAATGTCAGTGCATCTTTGACAAAATGATAATTTGCATGTCTATTTATGATTCAATGATTTAGATATGAGCAAAATATCCTAGTAAATGTCTGTTGCCCTTTTGTTTTAAGTTTTTGATTTAAGCAATATCAACTGATTTCAATCAGAATTTGTGGGGGTTTAAAATCTTTCCGAATGTTGGAACTGGAACTGACAGTACATTGACTTTGCCATATGAAAAAAACAGGTTAAGAAAAAATTGTGTCTAATTAACATTGTGTCTAATTAAATCCATTCAATGAAATGGACTTTCAGATGAAAGAATCAGGATGTAAATCTGATCAAATTTTCTCAGAGGTGAAAAGAGGTGAAGAAAATAATTTAAGTATTCAGAGTTTCCTGTTAATTTGTGTATATTTTTAGAGAGTAAAAATGTTATGTTTCTAATACCGAGAACAAGAATACACTATATATTCCAAACTGGGCTAACACAAAAATTTTTATTAAGGAGATATACTTCTACAAACTTGGTTCCTTACCCAAAAAGGTCAACCACCTGACCAATATAAGAGGAAGTTCAAATATATATAGAAAGAACTATTAATTGGTAGCTGCAAAGATGGAGATGGTGTAGAAGAGCTTTGCAAAATGATGACTGCGAGCAAGTAAGAGAGGCTTTCAATCATTTAAATGGTTAGAAGTGACATCATGGAGTCAAAGAACACTCCTCTCTTGCTTAGAATGAAATTAAGGGAAAAAGGAGAAAGAAAAAAATAAAAAGGAGAAAGAGTAATGTAATAAAACAGCACTTGAAGTTAGTGCACTGGCCCAGCCGGCTTGCTCCACTTTTTCATTGATCATACCACTAGATTTCAGTCTAGTGACTAGCAAGACCATAGAAATGGTCATGGACTTTTGAAGGAGTAAGTCTCCGCTGAACCCTGATTCCATCCAAGGTGAGGACATAGAGGAGGTGCAGTCCTACAATTACTTAGGGGTACACCTGGATGATAAGCTGGAGTGGTCTGGTAACACTGACGCCCTTGTAGTGTGCTCTCTGAAGGCACCAGTTCTGTAGGGTTTGGGCATTTACTGGGACAATTATTAATTGTAGCAGTAAATCACAAAATGATTCTTTTGATGGCCTTAGAATCCAACCATGCGATATAACTCAACAACGCACACACACAGGTACTAATACACGAGGATACATTTATTAATGAATAGAATATGCATATAAACCTAAATGCACTTGGTTATAACTTCTACATTAGATACTCAAAACAAGTACATAACTCTTAGGAATTAAATTGATATCAACTGGTTGGGATAACAATTGAATTCTCAAGCTGTAATGCATTGAAGTTGAATACTCATCCAATCTCTGGGGATTCAGATCTCCTGCGGGCACAAAGAAACAGTTGCAGGCTTGTTGCTGTCCAATCTGCATAGTCTGGCTTTGTGCTTGCGACGGTGCGCGGCTGATGCTCACTGACAGGCTAGTTAGTGTTGGCTTTGACTAGCAAAGTTTGTGCACAGGAGAAAAGATGACTGTGGGTCCCAGCAAGTCAGGAAGAGGACCGGTTCGTTCCTGATGAAGAGCTAGTTCTGAATAGTGATTCAGCTGTCCACAGTTCCGACCTGTTCATGGGGCTTGCTGCTGATGCTAACCTCGGGTGGATCCTCTGGTTACTCTCTGGCAACCTCCGCTCTAGACTCTTAGAACAGAGGAAAGTTCTGGCACTCGGACACACTGGCCGTTCCGTGGTTGTCCGGGCTGAGTCTCAGGATGGTCAGGAGGCGCGCTGCGAGAATGTCCTGCCCTTGGGAGCCTTCTGCTCCTGGGCCGTCCTGCCCTGGAATTCTCCTTTGAATTCCCTTTAGAAAAGTCCACAGAAAGTCCACTACAGGCTCTCTGTGTTGCCTGTTTTTACCTGGAGGAACTTCAGCTCGTTGATTGGCTGAAAGTTCCATGGGCATCAGAGTCCCACGTGGGTTACTCGGCCCTACCAGTCCCTGATTGGTTGATCAAGGTGAGATATGAGTCACTTACTCCTGACACTTAGGAATGCAGTCCAGATGTCCATCTGGCACTCCCTAGACAGATAGGCGCCAATGGATGACCATTGATCATGATAGCCAGGCTTAGCTAAGTGCATCCCCGTTTGGGAGCTGTCCCTTATCAAAAGAAAACTTTAAATCAGCCTGCATGAATAGCTTCTCTGTGGCTGCACCACAGAGATGAAGGGAGAGATGAGGCCTCATTTGGGAAAGCACCACAACACTTAATTCTGTCTTATTAACAAGCATTGCCGCTACACCCTGTACAAGAAAGGTCAGAGCCGACTCTATTTTCTTAGGAGGCTCAGGTCCTTTGGTGTGTGTGAAACACTGATACACATTTTTTATGAATCAGTGAATCAGCTGTTGTGTGCTGGGGCAGCAGCATCATGACAAGGGATGCAAATAGGCTCAATAAACTCATCAAGAAGGTTGGCTCTGTGTTGGGGTTAAGCCTTGACCCCCTGGAGGTGGTAGCTGAGAGAAGAATGCTGACCAAGCTCACAGCCATCATGAACAACACCTCTCATCCGCTTCATTGGACTGTTACTCGGCAGCGGAGCACTTTTATCAACAGACTCCTCCAGCTACGGCACTCAAGAGAACATTTCCGCAGGTCTTTCTTCCCAGCAGCTGTCAGGGTGTATAACGATGCCCTAGGCTAGGACTGTTAGTCCTTCATTTGCACGTCTATGGACAGCATGTTGCTCCATTATACTTTTTGGACAATCAATCTGTATAAACCTATGCACATTATGAACATATTCTATTGTTTTTACAGTGACTATGATCATCATATTTTGCACACACCCATGTATTTATTTTATATTTATTTTGTATAATTTTTCGTCTATTCTAATGTCTGTTTTTTGCTTGTCTTGGGCTGGTCAGCAATCTAAACTTTAATGTTAAGCTTTAATGATTGATGTTGTACCAGTAACCTTTAGAAATACTATAGTACTTCACAAATGCTTTGTGTGTTTGGAAATCTTTTGAGTAAAAGCCTTATAAAAATAGGTTTAGTTTTCACAGGACATCACAAAGAAATAGGATGGTATAATTCTTAAATTGGCTTAGTGATTGTATTTGGAAGATTATGGACTAAACAGACTTCAGGGATGCCAGTGGATCATTGTGCTATTTGGAATTATTCCAAAAATCAAGTGACCTCTTTGCTGTAGTATCTTTAGTATTATTTATTTAGTATTAATAAAGAATAGATTTATTAAAGCCGTGCGATGTGTAAGCGGGATATGTAAAATAATGTAAAATAAAGTTTTTTATTATTGTTATAGAGAAACATGATCAGATTTTCCCTGGTTCAGAAAAAAGACGATTAAAATCTGTAATCTTTCCACTTGTATGTCATCGGACATTAACGAGTACAACCCCCCTCTCTGCCGGAGTGCTGGCTGTGACGAATTAAACCGGTTTCACAGGTGTTTTCAAAGTAGGAAGTACAGTGTTAACTAGTAGCTAGGCTCCTCAATGAAATCGCTTTAACATGCTAATGCGTTGGTGTAACAGTCCGGGCGTGGCAAGCTTCCAATGTCAACTCGACTCGATTGGAAGACAATGAACGTATTTTAGCCCTAAATGAATTAATAGCAAACATGGTTTACATAAAAGACATTTTTCCAAGAAAGTTTATAATAATACGATCTATAGTTGAAATCTGAGCCTAAATATAAAGGAAAAGCATTTTCAGAGAGCAATCATGCTGTGTTTATGTAGAAAAAGCGATTAGGTTTATGAGCAATCTAATTACCTATTCGCTTAAAACGTTATATAAAATAAAGTTTATTTAGAGATGAATGATCAGTGTCGCAGTTTAAATAATTTTTGTAGGAGGGCTTGGACAGATTCCAAGTGCATTTTTGCAATTTACGTTGCATTGTCCAATGTTCTGTTGTAATACAGTCTAGAATACAGTTAGTCTAAGCTTTATCAGCTTATTTAAAATAAATTTTTTGAATCCCCGGCGGAACACACTCCATAAAAATCAGCGCTTTTATACAGTATATCGCCTTTAAACACATATATTTAAACACGCGTTTACAAATTAAATCAAAACGCGATTCAAATCAATATAAATGTTTATTTTGTAACGCATAGGTGACTATTCATTGTTATTAAAAAGACTTGAATTCGATCATGTTGTGATATTTAGAAATATAAATTTGTTTGGTGCGAGTGAGGTTTTATTTAATCTCTGACCAAGGGAAACGCTTCATTTTTTCAAAGAAATGTTTGTTAAAAAATAAAGTCATAGTTCCATGGGATTCAATCACAGACCATGTGACATGGGAGTCAGGAAACTAACACACAGCGCCACCAGATTTAATAAAGCAATAAAAACGCTATAAAATAATGTAACTAGGCACAGAACAAGTTTACAGCACAGTACAATAATAAATGCTGACCACGACTTTAGAAGCATTAATTACCTTACACTCAATTTAAACACAAGCTGTCTTTAGCCCTCTAAGCTGGTTCATACAGAAATGTAGAGAACCAGGCTCAGAACACACAGCTTCATTAGCGAATACATATGCAGGACAACTAGAGAAGACGTTTTACAGAGGATGGATTCTTAGAAACATCCCATCAGTGACATCACTTAAGTCAACTCCTAGGTACTGTAACTGTCGTGTGGATAGTTTCACAAGAATCAGACAAAGGTTTAAGCATCGCTTGTTCTAGATAAAACTGCAAAAAAAAAACCAACAACCCATAATGTACTTCTTTGCGGCTCTGTTTGCCAAAATCCGCAATATGGAAACAGAACCTGTGTAATTGTTGATAGATGATGTACTCGTAACATTTTTACAAGACGAACTACAACATTTAAAAAATGACTTGTATGTACTTGATATCTCTAATCAATCCACTGCACTGCATTAAAACAAAACGAAAACTAGAACGCCCTGGGCATACCGTTTCGCACTTCTTATCAGTTGCTCAAAAGTAATTTGACCGTATGAAATGCATAATATAAACCTAGAAACATATACGTGAGCAGTACTTAAGCACTGTAGTATCGGTGTTAAGACATACCTCTCAAATACTGTAAATCAAGTTAAAAATATCTCAAGACCGATTCTGGTCATAATGAAACCATGTTTCGTGTATGTTTTCTTTAAAGTACCGAGGCCAGCCATATACTGTGTAGTGGCAAGGCTTATTAATATGAAAGAATTAAGTGTTCTGAGCTTTCCCAAATGAGGCCCCATCTCTGTTCATCTCTGTGGTGCAGCCACAGAGAAACTATTCATGCAGGCTGATTTAAGGTTTCCTTTGATAAGGGACAGCTCCCAAAGGGGGTGCACTTAGCTAAGCCTGGCTATCATGATCAATGGTCATCCATTGGCGCCTATCTGTCTAGGGAGTGCCAGATGGACATCTGGACTGCATTCCTAAGTGTCAGGAGTAAATGACTCATATCTCACCTTGATTAACCAATCAGGGACTGGTAGGGCAGAGTAACCCACGCGGGACTCTGATGCCCATGGAACTTTCAGCCAATCAACGAGCTGAAGTTCCTCCAGGTAAAAACAGGCAACACAGAGAGCCTGGAAGATTCAGTAGAATTCTGTGGACTTTTCTAAAGGGAATTCAAAGGAGAATTCCAGGGCAGGACGGCCCAGGAGCAGAAGGCTCCCAAGGGCAGGACATTCTCGCAGCGCGCCTCCTGACCATCCTGAGACTCAGCTCGGACAACCACGGAACGGCCAGTGTGTCCGAGTGCCAGAACTTTCCTTTGTTCTAAGAGTCTAGAGCGGAGGTTGCCAGGGAGTAACCAGAGGATCCACCCGAGGTTAGCACCAGCAGCAGGCCTTGTGAACAGGTCGGAACTGTGGACAGCTGAATCACTATTCAGAACTAGCTCTTCATCAGGAACGAACTGGTCCTCTTCCTGACTTGCTGGGACCCACAGTCATCTTTTCTCCTGTGCGCAAACTTTGCTAGTTAAAGCCAACACTAACTAGCCGGTCAGTGAGCATCAGCAGCGCACCGTCGCAAGCACCAAGCCAGACTGTGCGGATTGGACAGCAACAAGCCTGCAACTGTTTCTTTGTGCCCGCAGGAGATCTGAATCCCCAAAGATTGGATGAGTATTCAACTTCAATGCATTACAGCTCGAGAATTCAATTGTTATCCCAACCAGTTGATATCAATTTAATTCCTAAGAGTTATGTACTTGTTTTGAGTATCTAATGTAGAAGTTATAACCAAGTTAATTTACGAAACGGTCTAAATGAATGATATACTGAATGTATGTCCTCTTGATAGAGGTAACTCTTTGTAACTGAATGAATATATATCTTTTGTATTCTGATAACCCTCACGATAAGATCTGTTAGGTTTATATGCAAATTCTATGTATTAATAAATGTATCCTCGTGTATTAGTACCTGTGTGTGTGCGTTGTTTGAGCTATATCGCATGGTTGGATTCTAAAGCTGTCAAAAGTATAATTTTGTGATTTACTGCTACAATTAATAACTGTCCCAGTAAATGCCCAAACCCTACAGAACTGGTGCCTTCCGAGAGCACACTACAACTGTATGTTTATGTTCCAAAATTAATATCGTTTATGGCCTTCACACACGTTGCAATATGCTCCTATTCTTTTTATGCTCAGCTACTAAGATTTCCCTTCAGTGGTAAAATTCCATATGAATATTCAATACTACAATGGGCACAGTAAAGACGTTTACTGTAAATCTTTCTACGACAGACCAACGGACCACGAGTGCCCCTTTCGGTCAACCAATCACCTTTTTTGCTTATCTCCCAATAATTGTGAAGTACTTTTAAAGCTTTTGAAAGCTACTCTTTCATATTTGTGAACCATTTATGGGGATAAAAGCTATTTTTTTTTAATTTTCTGTACTACAAATATCATGATTGCTGCTTTATAAAGGGGTTCCATAGATTATTTTCTCTGCAAAAAATAGTCTTATCCAGTTTTAGTTATGTAGAATTGTCAGCAAAGACAGGCTTCACCTCTACATTTGCATCCTTTTTCTTTCAGTCTGATAAATTATTTGAATTTGAAAAATATAATTTTAATAAACGTCCTCAAGAAATATAAAATTGAAAGAAAAAAAACATTTTCATGTTTTATCCATAAGATTTGCTATGGAATAAAATTGCATCCATACATCCTGAAAAGGGTAGATTCTTGTTACAGTGGGTTAAGTGATCCCTTTTATGTCTTTGACAAATACACAAGGTTACAGAATTGCCTGCGTAACACAGGCTTTCAAATTTCAATTACCAATAGCAAAACTTAACCTGCTCAGCAAACTTATGAAGCACAAAATAATTTTCTTAGAATGTGTGCCATGTGTGTAGAGGTTTTATTCCTTTATGATGATGCCCTTGAGGTTCAACTTTAGTAAACTCAGCAATCTTCGTGGATCCTTTAATCTTTTCAGATTGAAATGGTTTTTCTTCATGCTTAGAATGTAGCTTGAGCTACATCATAAGCATGAAATATTATAATGATTATACAGTTTATTTATTTTAATAATTAACAAAACACCATGGTGTATGAAATTCACTTATGGTATATGTTATAGGCATCCTCTCATGAGGCACCAGTAAATGTAGGGGTTTTGTGCTTAACTGGGACAATTATTAATTGTAGCAGCAAGTCACAAAATGATTCTTTTGATGGCTATTAGAATCAACCTTGCGGGATAACTCAAACAACTCACACACATGGATTCTAATACACGAGAATACATTTATTAATACATAAAATGTGCATATAAACATAACAGATCTTAACATGAGGGTTAGCAGAATACAAAAGGTATATATTCAATCACAAAGTGTTACAAATACCAAGAGGGACATAGGTTCAGTTTATCATTCATTTAGATCATTTCGTAAATTAACTTGGATTACAACTTCTACACTAGATACTCAAAAGCAAGTACATCACTCATAGGAATTAAATTGATATCAACTTGGGGTGAGGTAACAATTGAATTCTCGAGCTGTAATGCAGAATGTTGAATACTCATCCAATCTCTGGGGATGCAGGCTGTGCTGTGCGGCTTGCGACGGTGCGCTGCTGATGCTCTCTGAAGACCGGCTAATTAGTGTTGGCTGAAACTAGCAGTTTGTGCACAGGAGAAAAGTGACTGCGGGTCCCAGTGGGTCACACTCTTTAGGCAGGAAGAAGACTGGTTCATTCCTGATGAAGTGCTAGTCCTGGATCCTTAGATTCAGATTGGATTCACGAGGCTTGCTGCGGGCTAACCTCGGGTGGATCCTTTGGTTACGCTGACAACCTCCATTCTCAATTCTTAGAACAAAGGAAAGTCCTGCACTCAGACACACTGGCCGTTACGTGGTGGTCCGGGCTGAGTCTGAGAATTTCTAGGAGGAGCTGAGTGAGAAATGTCCAGGAGGCGCCCTGAGAAAGCCCTGTGCTGCCTGTTTTACCTGGAGGCGCTACAATCATTCATTGGTGGAAAGTTTCATGGGCATTCAAGACCCACGTGGGGTTAACCTGCCCTACCAGTTCCTGATTGGCTGATAGTGAGTAACAATGCACTCTGACCTTAGAGTTGTAAACAACTTGGGATGAGACTCTCAAGGCGCCAGAGATGACCATTTATTAGGGCTGCTGGAGAATCTCAGCATTGGGAGTTCTTCCTTATCAGGACACTCTATTGGCTAAAAAAACACCTTAATTGTGAACCAAAATGGAATGGCCTCTCTGTATCAAGCACCACTGAGATGAAGGAGAGAGGGACTGGCAAGGGAGCAGCAAACTTAATTCCTGTACTTTAATAAGCCTTGCTGCTACAATGTCTTTCTCCAAGCAAAACTTCAATATTTCCACACCTCTCAAGGTCAACAAAATTCATGTACAGCATAAACTTAAAGTACTGCAACAAAGAGCTCAGTTGTCTTTTCTATTATGGTTGAATGCATTGTATTACTTTTTCCTACTTTTTTAAGTAAAGAGTAATAGAATGCATATTTTCAAAACCTGCTGTTCAATTTCAGTAGCTGTTGATTTTCAAAATAGAGTCCAATCTTGCATTCCTTGGGCTAAATATGTGTCCATCAACAGTAACTGAAGAGCCTCTTGTAGGCAGCTGTGACAGCCTCCTCTAGTTCAGACATTTATTGTAAAGTGAACAGTTTATATTCTTTATAAAACACATATACTATATTGATTTTACATAAATATGACATGAAGAACATTAATGACCTAAAATAATTACATCTGTAAATTACTGTATGTCATAAGGCAAACAGCTTTCAAGTCTAGCAGATTCTATTTTCCATGCTGTATATGTCTGCTGGAATGTGAACTGTGATTCACATTTTAAACCAATCTGCTTATTACCTTGCTCCCCCCTAAACATTTCAGTGTAAAATTGAACACTTGCTAAATTAATAAAACATTATTTTAACTGTATTTTGAATGCATCAATATTGGTTAGTAGTTATGTGCTTGGTATCCAAAAACAAGTAACAATTCAATCTGCTAAAGCCAGGAGGTTTTATAGTTTTTTCTGGAAATGACCACATAAGCTGTAATGAAAGAGTTTAAAATTCCAGGTACAAAATTAAGAAAAATGGGTCATTCCTGAATTAAAAATTAATCACTTATTCCCTTATTTTGTACAAATGATTTATGAACATTTCAGGCAAGATATTACAAAGTCTACTGCTCAAACTATATCGTGAGGTAGGGGTGTTTCTAATGATCCAATTATTTTCTGCTTGTGAATTATAATTCTTGTCTTCCAGTTGTGCTATTACTTTTCTCTATTCTAATGCATGTGTGATACATTTTGTTCTTTTATCATACAATGGATAATTGGTCTTGGTGGTGCCGCATTAATCTTTTAATTTAAATCCATCTTGTGCACTATCCCTTTCGACTACTTTATCCAGGAGATCTTTAATAGATCCTTGTTGCTCAAATCACACATACATCAGTCTATAAATAATTACATACAAATCTGATCCATACTTTCCATACAAACAGTTTCATCACATACTGTATTTTACATACATATATTTTACAAAACAGTGCCCTCTGGCCAGTCATCAACAACCCTTCTACTCTTTCCTGGATAATTCTTTTAAAGTTCCTCTGACATAGTCTTCCATTATTTCCATTGTTATCTGTATCATCCTGGTTATTGAAAGTATTGTAAAATAAGCATATTCTGTCTCACCAGAATTGTTCCTGTGTGGCATAGTGCCATTCTGTATACTGTCAGCACCACCCATAATATGACAAACTGTTCTTCAGCCAGTCCTCTCAGACTGACTCCTTGCCGTCAAACTCATCCCTTTAATAATAATAAACTTAATTTTATATAACATAATAACATTACTTTATTAACCCTTTACAATTCCTTGCATTAGGAATTATCTTTTCGCGTACCCCAGCTTGCTCTCCATGAGACACACAGATAGGGAGAGAGCTTGGGGTCAGAGCGCAGGGTCAGCCATTGTACAGTGCCCCTGGAGCAGTTAGGGTTAAGGGCCTTGCTCAGGAGCCCAACAGAGTAGGATTCCTCTGCCAGCTGCGGTATTTGAACCAGCAACCTTCCAGCTACAGGTGCAGATCCTTAGCCACAGAGCCACCGCTCCGCCCCATAGCTCCTTTAAAGGTGACTTCTCAAAACGCTTTTCAGAATGAAAAGAACAACAATAAAAATAAATATACAAGATATACACGATGAGAAAACACGGTGAGAGGAGACAGTAGATGGAGGTACTGAATAAAGTAGACGTAGAAGGGTAAAGAACAGAACCAGTTAAGTAAAGGCTCTTCTAAAGAAAAAGGTACTGAGTCTGAATTTGAAGGAGTTTAGAGAAGGTGATTCTCTGATTTCCTTGGGGAGAGATTTCCAGAGCTTGGGGCATAACAGGACAAGACCCTGTCAACAAGAGTGTAGATGGATTTGGGGAACAGACAGGAGACCAGAATTAGAAGAGCGAAGTTTACAAGGTGGGGAGAAGGGCAATAAGATGGGTACTGAAGTGTAAAGCCATGCAGAACCTTATAGGTGAGCATGAGGATTTGAAGTCAACACAAAACTTGACAAGAAGCCAGTGCAAGGACTCCAGGATAGTAAAGAGATCACTTGCACTAGACCTGGTCTGGATTCTGGTTGCCGAATTTTGGACATACTGCAATTTTTTCAACGTGGATGTAGAAACCCCTGCGAGTAATCGATTCAGGAAAAGACAAATGTGTTAATCAGCTTTTCAGCCACAGTTAGTGATAATATAGGACATAGTCTAACAATATTTCTGAGGTGAAAGAAAGATGTTTTGACAATATGCTGCATATGTGGGTTGAATGTCAAGCCTGAGTCGAATATCACCCCCCACCTCGCCTTGGGGAAGAGCCATTGTTGGTCAGGGGCATCTCGGCATCACTGATCGAAGAGGATTTTTATTACGAGCAAAACCCGCTGTTTGTGTACACAGAATGTATGAGTCACACGCTATCTATCGAATTTGAAGGTACAGGGTTGTGTTGCATATGCCACGGTAAGCAGCATACCAGTTGCTCCCTGTGCAGCTTCCGTGTTTCACATGTTTCTATGAGTAATTGTTGCGTGAGTTTTTTGTTACACAATCGCAATGGAGAGGTTTTTAAATATGAGTAAAAAACATGAAGTGAAGGACATGGAGCCTAGTTCAAAAGAGAAACGGAAATGACAGTTAATTGGATTTCAGTTTCAAGTGCACAATGTGGATAATGAAGAACATCCTAAGTGTGTTGTCTGCCTAAAAGTGTTGGCTGCTGAGAGCATGCTCCTCAATAAATTGAAACATCATTTCAAAACTGTTCACAGTAGTTTGGTAAGTAAGCCTCGTGAGTATTCTTCATGCAAGTTAAAAGAAATGAATGAACACAAAGCTGCTTTTTTAAACAAGCTAGGATCACCAGCAAAACTCTTCTTTTTTTTCTTTGCACGATGCAAAAAATCTCATAATATTGCAGAAAAACTGATTTTTATGGTTTGATCGATATGGTCTCTATTATGGTCAGGGAGTCTACTGCTAAACAACGCTTAAACAAGCCTTTGTCAGATAATACAATTAGTCATCAAATACACGATATGGCCGAGGATATAAACGAGCAGATGTCTGAAAAACTGGAAGGCAAGGATTTCAGTATTCAATTGGATGAAGCAACTGACAACAACAATGAAGCCCATTTGATGTTATGTGCAGTTCATTAATGAAAACAACAAATTTTTTGAAGATCTTCTATTCTGCAAAGATGTTAAATCAGGTACCAAAGCTACAGATTTGATTGAGATCATCGATATTGTCACGGCAGAAAACAATATTGACTGGACCAAATGTTGGCAAATGTGTTGGTGTTTGCACGGATGGTGGTTGCTCGATGTCAGGTCGTTATAGTGGACTACAAGCGCTCATATGTAACAAAGCTGCTGACACTGTGTGGATGCACTGCATCATCCACATGGAAGCACTAGCGTCCCTGCACCTAAGTCCTGCTCTAAATTAAGTCCTACAAATGGTGATCAAAGTGGTGAACTTCATTACAATTTTATCACAAAAGGCCAGGTGTTTTACAAATATGTGTATTGATATGGGGGCTGAGCACTCTTGTCTGCTGTACTATTACAACTCTCATTGCCTTTCCCTTGGCAATGTCCTGTCAAACGTGTGAACGTGAATGAACTGAGGAGGGAACTTTATTCATATCTACAGTAGTAGAAGAAAATTATGCTAGTGCTGAAAACGTCCTTGACGGTGACTTTGTTTTAAAGTTGGCATACCTTTGTATATTTTTGAAAAACTGCACTCACTGAACATGTGCCTGCAGGGTAGTGACACCCACATCCTTCTACTGTTAGAAATAGTTTTGGCCTTCAAAAGGAAACGTCTCCTCTGGAAGAAAAAGATGATGAAGATAAAAGTGACTGCTTCCCTCTGCTGCTGCACTTTTTGGAAGAAAATGAAGTTCAGTTGAAGAGGAATTAAGTCTGTGTTTGTGGAGCATCTATCACAAGTCCACATTCACTTTTAGAAGTATTTTTCAGAAGACGTTTGAAATTGATTAAACAAATAATAAAAATTGGGTCACATTGGATTGGATCACTGGAACATTTTTTTTATTTGATCTATCATTTCCTTTTCATATTTATAATCTTTTGTAAAATATCACACTGCCATAGAACTTATTTTTGACACAGGAGAGGAAATGTGGAAAATTTGACAGGTCAAGGGAGGCACAGACCCAAAACATTTGGGAACCCCCTGGTTTAAATGAAGGAAATTTAGAATCATCCATGTTTTTATGTCAGAGATGTAATTAGATAAAGACAGTCACATCAGTGTCAGGTTTGGAATGGATGTAGATATGAGTATCATCAGCATAGAAGCGATAGCTGAGGCCATGTGATCTTAAAAGCTTACCAAGTGGAAACATGTAAATGCTGAAAAGCAGGGGGCCCAGTATCGAGCCCTGAGGAACATCAGACTTAACTAGTCCAGTTTCAGAACTCAATTCACCAAAAGAGACAAAGTAACAACAATCAGTGAGGTAAGAGCACATTCTAGAATTTTTGCAAGAAAGGGTTAGTTGGAGATGGGGAGAAATTGTTTAGATTTGTCCAGAGCCATGTTAGGCTTTTTTGACATGAGGGTAGTGACAGCAGTTTTAAGGACCGTTGGTACAACACTAGTGCTCAAGGATTCATTTATTATATTGAGGACAACAGGGCAGAGAGAAGTGAGACAGGACTGAAATAAAGTGGTGGGGATGGAATCTAATATTCAAGTGGTGGATTTCATATGTGAAAACAGTTTGCTGATGGATGCAGAGTCAATAAGAGAGAAGGGAACAATAGAGTTGAGCAAGCAGGGAGGAGGTGTGGAAATGATATGTGTTCTGGTGAGAATGTGATACTGGATGTTGTCGATCTTGGAGCTAAAGAGTTCTACAGTAAGAATGTGTTGTGAAGTTGCGATGAGGCAGGCAATGTGGTGGGGGCATTTTGGCTTTTGCAGTCTGTTGATGGTGGAGAAAAAATGTCTGGAGTTGTTATGGTTATTTTCAAAGATGTGAGGGAAGAAGGTGGATCTAGCAGACTCTATCGTATCCTTATATTCAGACAAGTAATCTTTCCAGGCCTGATAATTACGTTTAGGCCAGAAAGACACCACCTATAGTCAAGTTTCCGGGAGACTACCTTCATTGATTGCAAATGGTCAGTGTACCAGGAGGCAGAGTGAGAAAAAGAAATGGTTCGGGTTTTTAGAGGGTAGATAAAAGAGCACTATTAAACAAATGTATTTTGTCCTCTAGAGTGTCAGAGGAAGTGAATCAAAATAAGGAGGCTATATCAGAATTTATTAACCTAGATTGATCAACTGCAGAAATTTATGGAGCGTGAGAGGGAAGTGTAGAAACAGATAATTCCAGATAGAAAAGAATAGCTAGGTGGTCAGAGTGGCCTAGTTCAAGGGAAGAGAAGTGAGAAATGAAAAAGAAATAATTTGCAATAATTAAATCTAGGGTGTGTCCTTTGTTATGTGCTTATGTTAAGCATACCAATAGAGCTAGACAATCCTTAGCCAAACTGGAAGACCTTGAGTCAATATGTATATTAAAGTCCCCAAGAATAAGGATCCTCTTAAATCTGAGACATAAAAATGAAAGTAAATTGGCAAACTCACCTTAAAAGGCTTCATTAGGTTTGAATGCTCTATAAACTGTGGCAATGATGGTAGAGTGAGGAATAGAGACATTTAAAAGAAGACAATCAAAAGAAGAGAGAAGAGGTACAGTAACATTACTTAAATTGTAAAGAAGATTGTAAATTACAATGATGCCCTCACCTCTGCCTGAAAGATGAGGGAGGTCAAACAACCTGTACCCTGGAGGGACTAGTTGGTTGAACAGGAGACCATCATTTTGTCTGTGCCAGGTTTTGGTTAAGCACAAAAAGTCAAGTTTTTTTTGGTAATAAATTTTCATATAAGAAGACCCTTATTGTTCACAAAGCGCATCTTTAGTAGTGCTGATCTGGCCAGTCTTGGGGTGTCAGAGGAAAATGGATGAGTTCCAGGCACGGTAGAGGGAGTAAAATTTGGAGATTGGCACCAATGTGGGATGGTCTTGCAGCCTTGCACTGAGAGGCAAGGATAGAGACTCCGCAGGTAGACAAAGGAAAGAAATGGTATCCTGTGCTAAGATTAATGTAATGCATTGGTCGCAGAATTCCATTGTTACAGCAGTAATTATATGTATTTTTTACCAGGAAATAATCTGCAGTAATTATATGTGTTTTTTACCAGGAAATAATCTGTTTCAGTTGCAGTAGTTGCAGTGAGGTGTATCTTAGAAGCATGTTCGTAGAATCTACAATGATGCAACAAAAAAATGTGAAGGAAATCCTGAATGAAGGCAGTAGTAGGTGGTTTAAAGTCCTCAGTTGAACAATTCCATCGTGGAGTAGTTGACAGTAGAAGCAGCAGTCACAGTGGAAGTGGAAGTTGTGTTTGAAGATTGCAAAGTGGAGTGGCTAAGACTAAATAAGTAGAAACGAGGTTGACAGAGAAAGAACAAAGATAAAAATAAAGAAAAAGTAGATAAGAAATAGAAAATGAAGACTGGTGAGAGGAGCAGCAGCCAAACGTGCAAGTGCTCCCTCTTAGCCGGTACTGGAAGTTAATGTCCAGGTGTTACAGTAGTCAATTGGGGAGAAGACTTTAAGGAATGGGTTCACACATTTGTCTGCTGCCTTCCAGAACCTCTTGACCACACACATTCTAGGAACAGGTGAACAGACTGGGAGAACATTATGCACCATCCAGCAAGCCACATCCCTGGTTTGTTAACAATGGTATTAACCAATGTTTGCAGCATAGGGTGTACCTGTTTGCTGAAAATAGCTTTGTATTCCTTGGCCATAATTCTGCCATGCAGAGTAATAATCAGATTAAATTACTCCCATGAGATAGTTGTCCATACCATAACACATCCATCACCATGTTTTATAGTTGGGAACTCCTGCTACAGATTCTTGATTGGATTGATGTCTAGGCTTTGACTGGGTCACTCCATAACATTGACTGTTTTGTTTTAAAGCCACTCCAAAGTGACTTTCAGCATGTTTTGAGTCATTGTCCTGCTGGACAATGAATATTCTCCGTATTCTCAGGTCTCTTACAGACTACAGCAGGTTTTCATCCAGCAAAACTTTCCCAATAAAGCAAAACACCCCCAAAGTTCTATCTCAAGGATAATGCAGAAAATGACAGCGAATTTCATTTCTGTTTTGTTCTATGGACTTTTTACTACTACTACAACTACTACTACAACTACTAATAATAATGCTTTGTGTTTTTTTTCTTTTGTGATGGAGATGATATTCCTGATATTTATTCTTTTATATATTCAATATAAAATACACATTGGAATTTGCAGTTTTGTATTCTCTTAACTTGAAATATATGGTCCTTTCAACGTAGAAAAACACACAAAACATAATTGGAAATAGTATTTCTGACAATTTTCAGTATATATAAATTATATTTTGCTTAAAACCATAGTTTGTGTTTAGGATTTTAAATTCATGGACAGAAAACTTTGGTGTCAGAACCCACTAATCTTTCCTTCCAAAATACAAATATATTAAAATAAATATTATAGCTGTAATAGTAATGGTTTAAGAAACAATTTACTACTTCCCATTCATTTTTAATTGTAGTAGGTACAGTGCTAATTATGTATTTTACAGTGTCATTTATTTTGAAATTATCTGAATGTTCCCTCCTGAAATATTTATTCTCAATTTTGCTTAGTAATGAAGAAAGCTGTTAATTAAATAAATGTTTCTAATATACTTACCCTTATTTGCTTTTAAAATAATAGATTTAGTAGTTAATTGAGTAGTTATGCACATGTTTAATACAGATAACAAATAAAATTCGTTTTTTTGCAATAAGAGACTGAATGCACTGTACATGTGCACACTGGTAGGATTATGAGCATAGAGAAATAGATGTGGTAATGTAAATGTGAATGTAAAATTACTTTATAATGTATGGTGGTATGGGTGTTTGATACTCTGCTGCTACTGATCATTGCAGTTATTATTTTTAGTTTTTTCCTTTCCTTATGTTAACAGGACAGTGTAGGATAGATGAGGCATTAGATTTTTAATAATAATAATAATTATATATATTATATAGCGCTTTTCTGGACACTCCACTCAAAGCGCTTTACAGGTAATGGGGACTCCCCTCCACCACCACCAACGTGCAGCATCCACCTGGATGATGCGACGGCAGCCATAGTGTGCCAGAACGCTCACTACACATCAGCTATCAGTGGGAGGAGAGCAGAGTAATGTAGCCAATTCATAGAGGGGGATTATTAGGAGGCCATGATTAGTAAGGGCCAATTGGAAATTTGGCCAGGACACCGGGGTACACCCCTACTCTTTTCGAGAAGAGCCCTGGGATTTTTAATGACCACAGAGAGTCAGGACCTCGGTTTTACATCTCATCCGAGATGTTTACAGTATAGTGTCCCCATCACTATACTGGGGTATTAGGACCCACATGGACCACAGGGTGAGCGCCCCCTGCTGGCCCCACTAACACCTCTTCCAGCAGCAACCTTAGTTTTTCCCAGGAGGTCTCTCATCCAGGTACTGACCAGGCTCACACCTGCTTAGCTTTAGTGGGTTGCCAGTTGTGAGTTGCAGGGTGATATGGTTGCTGGCTAATTGGAGGACTATGGGTTGGAAGTACCTATTATGGGCTTGAAATTGAACTCTACTTAATTATACTGACTTTTATAAACTATATATTCTCATTTCTCATACATGAACTTATGAGATGCATAGTTTTATTTTTTAATGCAAAGAGAAGTTTGAAAAACAAGTACAAACTTCATATCAATGTGATTTTGTCAATTATCAACTTGAGTTTTGCCAATTTGCCACACATGAACCACTAACTTTTTCATTTTCTCTCCCTGTTAGTTTCCATGTTACTGTGAATGGAAAGGGCAAATGATACCTTTGGCTATATAGCCACAGACAAACGATACTGTGATGACATTTTTTTAAAACAAACTGAAAAAAATCTTCACAGCATTCCACTGATAAAGGGTTTCATGACAGCTGTGACGTAAATAATTTATGCTGTGTCTTCCTAGCTTTCACAGCTTTTTTTCAGTAAAGTTCCACGTCCTCATAATTTTGACTTCCAGTTACTTACAGTAGATTCACAAATATCAGAATTATATATACAAAACCTGACAAACAGACATAAAACTTGAGGTAATTAACTTAATGCCATTTAAAACAGTTGTCTTTTTTACAAAATGGTGACAAATTATGTTAAGAATGAAAAAGATGACAAAGGAACAAAATAGTTAATAGTTACCCTTGCCATTGTACATTCCTTAGTTACATTTACATTTTAATTTGTGATTATAGTTACGTTTGCAGGATGTGTCCTTTGACTTTGAACTTGGGTTTCCAAAGATACCTTGATTAGAAATGTCTGTCCTGCTTGTGGGTGCATTTTTAGAATAGGGAGATAGGCTCCCATTCATTTTGTGACAACTGGGATGCAGAGAGAGAAATTTAACTGAAGAATGTATTGCATTTATTAAGAAGGAAGCTTATCTCTTATTGTGGCCTCTGTGGGCATTATTTTTAAGAGTTCAATACTTCATAGCAGTCTGAGGTTTTCTGTCTGATTAGGATGTTAGGCCTCTGAAATATAATGTTTGTAAATATTGTACATAGAGTACTGTAGAATACTGTAAATATTTGTTTAACCAAGTGTGCTTGGATTATTACTCTTTACCAAAGTGGTTTAATACTTCTCACTCAGTGACAATCAGTTTATTAGAGGGTAGTTCTTCAAGCTGTGAATAGGTAAATAGGCTAGGTAAATAAAATCATGCATTTGAGATTGAGGGGGTTTGTCTCGACAATAATGCCATGGTTATTCCTAGTCCTGCAAGTATTTCCTTTTTAAGAATATCATAATATTTAGCTTAGGATGCCTTCTGGGCTTCTCTCTCCAAGAAAAGTGGGAGCCTAGTTCCTCTTAGGGTGTGTTTCTGTGTACTGGCCTGTCAACTCACAAGTTCCATATTCAATTAAAATTCAATTGAAGGTCCATTTTTAATTGTTGAGAAGCTAGGCATCGTTGCTTTATTTGTATCTTTTTAGTTTCTTGCTGCACTCTGAGAGTTAAATATTGTGCCAATGTACCTTGAGTTAACTGTTTTACTAGAAACTCAATTTCCGTAATAAAGGAGGAAAAAAATCCTTTCACCAGAGGAGATGAGGGAATTTTCTTTTCTTTTTTCTTTGCATTGCTGACTGTTTCCAGTTAGGGATGCTTTTTTGGGGTACCACTGCCTATGCCCACGTTGCAAACTTGCTGGGGACACGGGCATTGATATAGGTGGGGCCTGACACACAGACACAGAGTCAGAGTTGGTCAGGAAGTTCAACAAAATGTAATTTCCATCCAACCATTTTCAGACTGCTTCTTCCAATTCATGGTCGTAGGGGAGCCAAAGTCTATCACAGCAAACAATGGGCACAAAGCAGGGTGCACGCTGGATGGGACACCAGTCTATCTCTGGGCAGACACACAGACACATACACAGACACAAACACACTCACTCTTAAGACCAATTTTTCCAGAAGCTTATGACTTATATAAGTTTAAAATACAACATAGGTTTATTAGTTCAAGGTTAACGATAACCTGCGAGAAAAAAATATTTTAAATATTAAAAAATAAAAATTGAATAAAACTTGACATTCAACTCACAAGCTCACAAATCTTCACTGATTAACTCGACCCGATGGGTTGCTCTCTGGACAAAAAATATCTGCACTCCTTCAAAAGCTCCCCTTTGGGCTTGCTTTGTTTAGCAATTTTATATGCAGGCAGGTAGCTTGCCTTTGTGCTGGCCTCTTGGTTGGTAGAAGGGCGGAAAAATACATTTTGCCAAGCCTGTAAACTAGCAGCTAGTTTGGAAGCTCTATTAGCCCACTCCTCACATGACAGATTGTTAGCACGTTTGGTAGAAAAATGGCAACTGAGATTGTATTCATTGAACACTGTGACATTTTCCTTACAAATTAAACATATACAGATGCAGCCATTCAAAACAAGTGGGGTATGTTGCAGTATAACACGGTGGGCGTGTCGCAGTATAATGCATCATACCATATGCAAATTAGATTATGTTAATAGTATCCGGAATCACCTTGTAAAACCGCCAGGTGGAGCTAATAAAGGTTAACCTCTCCTGTACAGTATTTGAGCTGTCACCAGAAAACATTGGTTTCAAATCCCGATCACTGCTGAGGGACAATCTTTATTCAATTAAGAATTTAAGTTGTATACTCTTTAGAATTTTAAATTTAAACAGTGTATTACAGCATGTTAATCATTAAACATTAAAAAGGCGGTATATTTTATAAAAGCAAGATTGTTCTGTTGGACAAAAGTACACAACCTACCACCTTTATCATAAATATTTTAATTATGCAGGAATATTTTATGCATCAAAGTCTTTACCGAAGATATTACTAATAGTATTAATAATGAATGACCTTGGACAAGCTGTAAGCTCAAAGTATTACCATGGTCCACATTCTTTGTAACCGTCTTTGTAAATGAAAATAGTTTATTTTTTCATTGACAAAAAGTAACGCCACAGCATTTAGTTGATCCGATCATGCATTCGTTTCCAATCATACAAAGTAATTCTTGAGAATCTCTGATTCACCATAACCTTTCACATGCTCATAAACGATATTAATTTAGGAACATAAACATACAGATGCAGCCATTCAAAATGCGCGGTACAAACCCGCGGTACAGTAACCTACCCACAAGCCACCGCAGGGCACCGGAGGGCACCGCGGTAAGTGATTGGCTGGCCAAAATGACCGACAGGGGCACTCGTGGTGCAATGGTTGGTAGTGAAAAGATGTAATCATTTAATGTCTTTACTGTGCACATTTTAATCCGCTTAGTTTTGAATATTTATATGGAATTTTACCACTAAAGGGAAATTTTAGTAGCTGAGCATAAAAAGAAGAGGAGCATAACGCATCTGAAGGTCATAAACAATATTAATTTAGGAACATAAACATTACTGTTTGTACATAAACTGTACTGTGTATGGCTGGTCTTGATAGTTTAAAGAAAAAATACACACCAGTTTTCCATTTCTCCCTTAACATTTTAAGCATGAAAGTTTTATGAAACGGTACCCAAATATGCGATTGCTGTATAGAATGAATTTTAATTTAAAAAAATTATTTAACACGAAAATTAAGCTGTTTACATCTTCCGCCTGAGAACAATCACCCGTTGCTACCCAACGCAGAAACACAGCCACTAACTAGCAAAGAGAGGACATTAGCTAGCCAATATGATAAAGAAATAAATGATTATTTTGTTTTTTTTCTATTGCACATTTATTTGAACATTTCCATCGATTGTACAAGCACTTGGAAACTGTCCAATCCCCAGTTCATCAGACATTTTCTTTTACGCTGCAGGCATTCTCCCGGTCTGGCGCCGGTCTGTGTCTTCTAGGATATAATGCCAGCGAACTCTTGTTTTTATGTCCACTATAACAGACAATCTCCTTTGCTTTTAACCGAGCATTTAATAATTTCCTAAAATGAAAATGATTTACTTTATTTCCCTCACGGGATCAATAAAAGTATCACCTGTCTAAACTATGGGACAGAATTCTGGGCTCTCCCTATACCAGAGATTATGGTAGGACTTCAGAATGGTGATTGGCTGACACCATCTGACACCCCTCTGATTGGAGAAAAAAGACGTGCTGGTTTGCTATACATACAGTACTGTACCAGGAAGAGGATTTCTTTCTATTCGAAACATGTATTTTAAAAGTTTAAGTAAAAACCTTACAGCGTACACAGATTTCTAAACTGATCAGGATCGTTATCTTTGTCTTATGCATAATAATGTTCACCGCTCTGTCCAGCAAATTAATAATAAACTTTATTTTATATTTTAAACGAATAAGTAATTAGATTGCTAATAAACCTAATCACTTGCTTTTTCTTTTTATTTAGGCTCAGATTTAAACTATAGATCGTATTATTAATAACCATAATAACAACCAACCAACAAAAACAACCATATAAACATAATACCAACCAAAAACATAGATAACAACCACAATACAAAATCAAATATATCAAACAATTATACTCTCGCAAATTCCTCCAATTATCATAATCCCGCCCCTTATGCAAAACCAAACCCTCCTCCAATCCCAGTTTATCCTCTTTATCATAAACAATATCCACCTCAACTCTCAACATAAAGCATTACACAAAATCAATAACTCAACACTCCATACTCAACAACGATAATTCACAAACAGCCAGAACATGTAACTCCACATTCCCAAACAGACCTCATTTCCATAGCCCCGCCCCTTATGCAAAACCAACATCCCTCCCCTGTTCTCTCTCTCCCCTGGCGTTTGTAATCATTTTTATTTTCAAATAAATTTTAGCAAAGTCATGTATTTTAAAAATCTTAAGATTTCTATATTTATGTCTTTATTTAGTGGTTTCATTAGTGACAAAGGCTAAACTTTCTTGGAAAAATGTCTTTTATGTAAACCATGTTTGCTATTAATTCATTCAGGGCTAAAATATGTTCATTGTCTTCCAATGAAAGAAGGGTTCCTTTCGCCGTAGTCGGGTTGAAATTAGAAGCTTGCCACGCCCGGACTGTTACACCAACGCATTAGCATGTTAAAGCGATTTCATTGAGGAGCCTAGCTATCTTAACTAGTAAGTACTGTACTTACTGGGTTTTTGAGGGGGGGGAGGTGTCTTTCGCTGGAAATCTCGCCACCTTCTACTTTGAAAATACCTGTGAAACCGGTTTAATTCGTCACAGCCAGCACTCCTGCAGAGAGGGGGGTTGTACTTGCAGTGTATATAGTAGATGGGAAAGCCAGAGCCGACCTCTACGACGCCCATGTGTTATGCTCTTCGTTAATGTCTAAGCCGGAACACATCATTATATTTCATTTTGTATTTCTGACCCAGGGAAATGTGTGGTGTTTACGGCTGCGGAGAGAATGCAGGCTCGCGCTGTGTCCGTTATTCTTTTTGTCTTTTTGTCTTTTTGAGCCAGTGAAAGCTCTGTTGTCCTTCACATGAATGCCTGAATCATTGTACCGAACCCAGGATTTTACAGCATTTTTTCTTTAAAATACCAACAGCAACATACAGTTTACATTATATGTTGATGTTCCAAAATTAATATAGTTTATGACCTTTATGCTCTTCGTTAATGTCTAAGCCGGAACACATCATTATATCTCATTTTGTATTTCTTTTAATAAAAATAATAAAAATCGTTTGCCCAGCCTGACAGTATTGTTGTTATTGTTTTTAACCTGTAAAGCGCTTTGAGGAGCCACCTTTAAAGGCGCCATATACAATAAAGTTTATTATTATTACTATTGTTAACTTGCTGGACAGAGAGGTGAACATTATTACACAGAAGACAAAGATAGCGATTTACGTTGCATTGTGCATTGTGCTGCTGTAATACAGTTTTAAATAATAAAAAGTCTAAACAGTATCAGCTTTATGGGTTTTAAATAAAGGCGATTTAAACGCTATTTAAATCAATATAAATGTTTATATTGTAATGCCTAGGTGACTATTCATTGTTATTAAAATGACTTAAATTCGATCATGTTGTGATATTTAGAAATATAAATTTGTTTGGTGCGATTGAGGTTTTAATTAATCTCTGACTCAGGAAACGTTTCATTTTTTCAAAGAAATGTTTGTTAGAAAAAATTCATTGCTCCAGTGGGATTTGATCACAGACCATGTGAGGTGGGAGTCAGGAACCTAACCCACAGCACCACTGGCAAGGTCACATGCATAATGCTGTAAAAGCACTACAGAAACATTATCAACAGACAATGTACAGTGTGTACTATGCTTGTGTTGCGATACATGAATATAATTATATCATTATTATTTTGTCCAGATACACGATTCCATATTATATTCCCTTTTAATCAAATTATGCTTTAAACAAGTGTAGATTAAGCCGGCATGTTTCCAATCGTTTGCTGGGGGTAGGTGTAGGACACCTGCTCGCTCCCCCCTTCCCTCGCTAGGGGTTCAGGGAGCTGCCCCAGCACTGGGATAGCTAGTTCACTGTCTTTGAACTTACTATCACTCACCAGGCCCATGTCAGTGCAGGCGGGGATTCTGACACCTCTCTTTGCGATGTCCTGCACTGGCAGGCGGGTGACTTGACCATCCAGCTCCAGTCTGGCTGAACCACTGTTGGTCAGACTCAGACTGACAGACTGAGCTGGTGGCTGTAAGAAAACCGGCTCGGCTTTCATTCCCTGTCCCTTCTGGGGGACTGGGTGTGTTGGAAACCCTGCCATTGAGGCAGGAACAATCAGGTCAGTCTCACTCACTACCTGGTAGTCGTGAGAAATAATGTTACCTGACTGCAGGTTCCCTGGGTCAAAGCAGAGGGAATCAGCATCTGGGATCAGGTGTGTCCACAGCGCAGTAGTCTCAGCGTCCAGCTGGACCTCCTGTCTAACCTGTGAATGTTGCACCAGGGGCACCTGGTGGTGGCCCTGTGACAGCTGCTCAAGCAGATCCTCACTAATAGAGGACCTCTCAGGGCTAAGGGTGGGGGCTACATCACCAACCTGCTCTCCTGCCATCTGGATCCTTTCCACCACTGCGGGGTGGTGGTCCTGACCCCTCTTGGGTCCCAGGGTGCACAGGGAAAGCTCCTTTTCATCGCCAGGTGGGGAGATCTGCTCCTCTTTAGGGATGTAAAAGGTGTGTGCTTTACCTGGTGGATCAGGCGGCTGCTTGGAGCACCGCTCCTGTGGCAGGGAGGCTGTTGAGACCTCGGCCGGGACACGACTTCCCTGTATATTCGGGGAACAAGAAAATATTTTTATTTCTTGTCCAGAGGGAACAGAAGGAATCTCCGCATGGGCTTCTGTGTTCGGTGGGCACTGTGTGAGCACAGTCTGCCTCTTGGCCCCCCTTTCCTTCTGTACAGAAGACTTAGGAGCCTTGACCTGTTTCCACACTTTGCCTTTCTGGTGATCCACCAAAGGTTCCTCTCTGAGTCGCATGCCCTTTTCTTTTTCTACCCGTTTGAGCTTGCCGTGTGACATCAAACACCTTTCAACCTCAGTGTCAATCAGTGTCTCACTGGGTAAGACATCTCCCATGGCAGCCTTGAGGTAAAAGCTTCCTGCTTTTCCTCTCTGTTTTACTGCCTGCTCTGTGACTTCAGGGGTGGAGTCAGCACTCGCTTGGGAGTGGCTGACCTTATCCAGGCAGGAACTCTTCCGCTCAATCAGATAGACTGAGGGAGGGAGAGGGGGCGGGTCTCCGCCTCCTCCAGTGGAGAGTATCAGCTCATTCACGTTTCCGGCAGCCTTGGGGAGCGGTTGTCCCTGTCTTAATAAAGCTTGTTCAAGCCTGGCCAGGCGGGCGGCTACTGAATCCTTTTGTTCAGCTTTATCTAGCCCTTTCCCTCCCCCGGTGTTCTCATGGCACTTAGGACGCTGGGTGCGGTCCTGTGTGAGTGCTTTGGAACGGGGCTTAGCCAGCTCAGGAACCTGTGCTCCTTCGAGCAGGAGGGAGTTAACCCTGCTGGCTCTGACGGCGAACACAGTCGCTTTAACAGCTTTTTTTTCAGAGCGACTTTGGACATCATACTCCCAGGCTTTCTGCACGAATCTCTTAATATCAGTCATTTTCATGGTGTGTGCATCTGTATGCATTAAGATCATATTTCTGACTGATGGGTGGAGATTCGCAATGAATAAACCCTTGAAATGTGTGTTCTCTTCGCAACCCTCATCATTTCGCCCTGCAAAATAAGTTCGTCTAAGTCTCTCGTAATATTCGCGAGGGGACTCTGCTCTCTCGTGCTTAATGTTAAGTGCGGCAGCTATCGCGGCAGTCGGGTCAATAAACGCACTGTATTCTTCGATAAGTGCTTGACATAGCTGCTCAAAGTCATTACAGACTTCTTTCATCTGCCTAGCCATCCACTCATGTACAGCTCTGCTGGTAGTTTTCCTGACCAGAAACACTTTCTCCTGTTCTGTGGCGTTTGGCAGGTACTGCAGGGTATACCTGAGGTCTTGAATATAACTCTTGATATTATTCTCTGACACTGCGGGGTCAAATCTCTCTATGTCCTTCGCTAGCTCTCTCAGAGAATGGAGATTTATTCTAGCTTCTCCGCTGACGGAGATATGGAAGAGATCGTGGTCAGACCTGTCGCTGCTAGAGAGAGTGCTTAATAGCGACTCGAATTCAGACCTTTTAGCAGCCATCGTTAAACTTAAAGAGTATTACTTTTAAGTACGAAATTACAGTTTTACCACAGAAAACCACAAGATCAAGTATGCAATCAACCCGGTAGATCGCAAAAGATCACAAAACAATCAAGCACTGTTTAAAGAGCAAGGGGAACTTTTTTTCCTTTCGGCTTTCAGCACAATGTATTGTCGTGTATGAAACCCGCGGCGTTTTATATGAATTATTCGCTTGGTTGACTCATTTCAGTCTTGCCACGCCCACCCAGGGACGCCAAATAATGTAGATTAAGCCGGCCCAGGGACGCCAAATAATGTAGTGATTCATAGCCGTTTCAGGGACGCCAAATATGTAATGTTAGTGGCTCTCTGAAGGCACCAGTTCTGTAGGGTTTGGGCATTTACTGAGACAATTATTAATTGTAGCAGTAAATCACAAAGTTGATTCTTTTGATGGCTTTAGAGTCCAACCATGCGACATAACTCAAACAACGCACACACACAGGTACTAATACACGAGGATACATTTATTAATACATAGAATATGCCTTAAACTAACAGATCTTATCGAGAGGGTTATCAGAATACAAAAGATATATATTCAATCAGTTACGAAGTGTTACATATATCAAGAGGACATACGTACAGTATATCATTCATTAAGACCGTTTCATAAATGAACTTGGTTATAACTTCTACATTAGATACTCGAAACAAGTACATAACTCTTAGGAATTAAATTGAAATCAACTGGTTGGGATAACAATTGAATTCTTGAGCTGTAATGCATTGAAGTTGAATACTCATCCAATCTTTGGGGATTCAGATCTCCTGCGGGCACAAAGAAACAGTTGCAGGCTGTTGCTGTCCAATCCGCGCTCTCTGGCTCGGTGCCAGGCTGTGCTGTGCGGCTTGCGACGGTGCGCTGCTGATGCTCACTGACCGGCTAGTTAGTGTTGGCTTTAACTAGCAAAGTTTGTGCACAGGAGAAAAGATGACTGTGGGTCCCAGCAAGTCAGGAAGAGGACCGGTTCGTTCCTAATGAAGAGCTAGTTCTGAATAGTGATTCAGCTGTCCACAATTCCGACCTGTTCACGAGGCCTGCTGCTGGTTACTCTCTGGCAACCTCCACTCTAGACTCTTAGAACAAAGGAAAGTTCTGGCACTCGGACACACTGGCCGTTCCGTGGTTGTCCGGGCTGAGTCTCAGGATGGTCAGGAGGCGCGCTGCGAGAATGTCCTGCCCTTGGGAGCCTTCTGCTCCTGGGCCGTCCTGCCCTGGAATTCTCCTTTGAATTCCCTTTAGAACAGTCCACAGAATCCTCTCCAGAATCCCTTCTGAATCTTGTTGAATCTGAATCTCCCAGGCTCTCTGTGTTGCCTGTTTTACCTGGAGGAACTTCAGCTCATTGATTGGCTGAAAGTTCCATGGGCATCAGAGTCCCACGTGGGTTACTCGGCCCTACCAGTCCCTGATTGGTTGATCAAGGTGAGATATGAGTCACTTACTCCTGACACTTAGGAATGCAATCCAGATGTCCAATTCGCACTCCCTAGACAGATAGGCGCCAATGGATGACCTTTGATCATGATAGCCAGGCTTAGCTAAGTGCATCCCCCTTTGGGAGCTGGTTTCTTATCAAAAGAAAACATCTTGCATGAATGGTTTCTCTGTGGCTGCACCACAGAGATGAACAGAGAAATGGGGCCTCATTTGGGAAGCTCAGAAACACTTAATTCTGCCTTATTAATAAGCCTCACCACTACACAAGTTTGCTTGTTGACTCCGGTATCAAGTTAGTTAAAGACTTCGATGCTTAATGTTTAGGGAGAAATGGAATACTGGTGTGTATGTTTTCTTTAAAGTACCGAGACCAGCCATATACTGTATGTTTCAAAAATTACAAAATTCCAAGTTCCAAAATTAATATCGTTTATGGCCTTCACACGCGTTGCAGTATGCTCCTATTCTTTTTATGCTCAGGTACTAAGATTTCCCTTCAGTGGTAAAATTCCATATAAATATTCAATACTTAAACGGGCACAGTTAAGACATTAAATATACATATACATACTGTATACAGTACAGTTTGCATGCGGTAATATGTTTATGTTCCTAAATCAATCTTTTTTATGAGCATGTGAAAGGCATGGTGAATCGATTCTCATAAATTACTGTACTTTGCATGATTGGAAACAAATACGTGATTGCGAAATGGTGTGGTGTTACTTTTACAAAGACGGTCAATGAAAAAAAGAATGTGGACCAGGGCAATACTTTGTTTACAGCTTGTCCAAGGTCATTCATTATTAATACTATTAGTAATATCTTCGTTAAAGACTTTGATGGCGACAGCTCAAACATGAGAGGTTGAGCTTTATTAGCTCCACCTTGCGGAAATTCCGGATACTATTATTTTAATTGCGGTATTATAGGAGAATTTACGGTAACTCGCGGTAGACCGCGTAAAGCGTATTTTGAATGGCTGCATCTGTATTACTGGACGTAAACTGTACTGTATATTGCTGGTCTTGGTAGTAAGAAAAAATACACACCAGTATTCCATTTCTCCCCAAACATTTTAAGCATCAAAGTCTTACATGTTGTTATTTGGGAAACGTTTTTACGTGCTCCTTCTGACCATATTAGGATTATATACTATATGTGAAAAGTGATAGTTTTTTAACCTTTTCTATGAATTCGCTTGTTATCTAATAGAATTTGATTAACAGGGAATATAATATGGAATTGCGTATTGCGTATCTAAACAAATTAATAACAATATAATTATATTCATGTACTGTCTGGCGGAATAAACTGAAGAGGTTAGTTAATGCGACACGGAATTATTAAGAATTATCACCTCTTTTTACACTTGAGAACAAATGAGAACATTCCACTCAGTGGGCGGTGCATTGTTATCTCAATCACCTGCTAATTTGTTTTACACCACTGGACGACAGGAGAATGTGACTGTACTGTATCTGTACAGAATGTGTGTTTCAATCAATACAGTAATTGATTAAAATTGCAATTGCGTGTTTAATTAAATGCCTTTTTTGATTCACAATCTGAAAATGAAAATCTGAAAATGAAAAAAGTGAAAAAAAAACTATTTTGGCACGCCTGTACCATTTTCACAAAACCTCCTAGAGTTGTGAGAACACTTGCTTTGTGTATAAAGTACATTGTGAATGTTTTCACAGCCTTCACTTTGTCATTTTTATGCCATTGTATTGACCACACATGAATATTCCTATGTCCATATCTTCGCAAGGGAATCAGTGCGAATTTTAATACTAATTAAATGACCGCGGGCACTTTCCACCCCCTCTACATTCTCAGAGTAGAACAGACTAACCTTCTAATGAAAGACGGTCCACCCACCCCCCCACACACGGACAGGAAAAGTGCCCACAGGCACTTAAACTTAATATGGTCAGTAACAGTAAACAGTAACATGGTCAGAAGGAACAGGTACAAAAGTTTCCGAAATAACCACATGTAAGACTCTGATGCTTAATATGTTTAGGGAGAAAGTGGAATACTGGTGTGTATTTTTTCTTTAAACTACCAATACCAGCCATATACAGTCTGTAATGTAGGGATTTCTTTATATCTTTATTTTGTGGTTACATTAGTGACAAAGGCTAAACTTTTAGCTTCAGTAACGCGTACTCCGTATGGCATACATGTTTGTTTTGGGTTTTGCTGGTTCACATATCTCCCCTTTTTATAAAACGACATGGTTGAAAACTGTTCCAGAGCCACTGTTGTTTCATCAGTGAAAAGTACATCATGAAATGCCTCTCCCTGTTCAATCCACTGGAAAAAAGAAAAGGAGCATAAAGCGTCTGATGGTCATAAACGATATTCATTTAGGAACAGCATCAGAGATATGTTTTTAACTGCACTGCATCTGAGAGAATACCATAGTGTGTTTTTTTTTTTTACTCCCTGGCGGAAACTGGCTTCCATAAGAATCAGTATGGCTCAGAGATTAAATAAAACTTCACTCGCACCAAACAAATGTATATTTCTAAATATCACAACATGATCGAATTTAAGTCATTTTAATAACAATGAATAGTCACCTATGCGTTACAATATAAACATTTATATTGATTTAAATCGTGTTTAAATCACCTTTATTTAAAACCCATAAATAAAGCTGATACTGTTTAGACTTTCAATTATTTAAAACTGTATTAAAGCAGCACGATCCACAATGCAACGTAAATCGCTATCTTTGTCTTCTGTGTAATAATGTTCACCTCTCTGTCCAGCAAATTAACAATAGTAATAATAATGAACTTTATTGTATATGGCGCCTTTAAAGGTGGCTCCTCAAAGCGCTTTACAGGTTAAAAACAATAACAATAATACTATTGTTAGGCTGGGCAAACGATTTTTTTTTTAAGAAATACAAAATGAGATATAATGATGTGTTCCGGCTTAGACATTAACGAAGAGCATAACACGTGGGCGGCATAGAGGTCGGCTCTGGCTTTCCCATCTACTATATACACTGCAAGTACAACCCCCCTCTCTGCGGGAGTGCTGGCTGTGACGAATTAAACCGGTTTCACAGGTAAGTAGAAGGTGGCGAGATTTCCAGCGAAAGACACCTCCCCCCCTCAAAAACCCAGTAAGTACAGTACTTACTAGTTAAGAAAGCTAGGCTCCTCAATGAAATCTCTTTAACATGCTAATGCGTTGGTGTAACAGTCCGGGCGTGGCAAGCTTCTAATATCAACTCGACTACAGAGAAAGGAACCCTTCTTTCATTGGAAGACAATGAACATATTCTAGCCCTAAATGAATTAATAGCAAACATGGTTTACATAAAAGACATTTTTCCAAGAAAGTTTAGCCTTTGTCACTAATGAAACCACTAAATAAAGACATAAATATAGAAATGTTAAGATTTTTAAAATACATGACTTTGCTAAAATTTATTTAAAAATAAAAACGATTACAAACACCAGCTGAGAGAGAGAACAGGGGAGGGATGTTGGTTTTGCATAAGGGGCGGGGCTACGGAAATGAGGTCTATTTGGAAATGTGGAGTTACATGTTCTGGCTGTTTGTGAATTATCGTTGTTGAGTATGGAGTGTTGAGGTATTGATTTTGTGTAATGCTTTATGTTGAAAATTGATGTGGATTTTGTTTATAATAAAGAGGATAAACTGGGATGGGAGGAGGGTTTGGGTTTGCATAAGGGGCGGGATTATGATAATTGGAGGAATTTGAGAGAGTTTATTGGTTTGATATATTTGATTTTGTATTGTGGTTGTTATCTATGTTTTTGGTTGGTATTATGTTTATATGGTTGTTTTTGTTGGTTGGTCGTTATTATGGTTATTAATAATACGATCTATAGTTGAAATCTGAGCCTAAATAAAAACAAAGAACATTTTCAGAGAGCAATTACGCTGTGTTTATGTAGAATAAGTGATTAGGTTTATGAGCAATCTAATTACTTATTCGTTTAAAACGCTATATAAAATAAAGTTTATTATTAATTTGCTGGACAGAGCGGTGAACATTATTATGGATAAGACAAAGAAAACGATCCTGATCAGTTTAGAAATCTGTGTACGCTGTAAGGTTTTTACTTCTTAAACTTTTAAAATACACGTTTCGAATAGAAAGAAATCCTCTTCCTGGTACAGTATGTATAGCAAACCAGCACGTCTTTTTTCTCCAATCAGAGGGGTGTCAGATGGTGTCAGCCAATAACCATTCTGAAGCCCTACCATAATCTCTGGTATAGGGAGAGCCCAGAATTCTTTCCGATAGTTTATGTAGATAGATGATAAATACTTTTATTGATCCCGTGAGGGAAATAAAGTAAATCATTTTCATTTTAGGAAATTATTAAACGCTCGGTTAAAAGCAAAGGAGATTGTCTGTTATAGTGGACATAAAAACAAGAGTTTGCTGCGGCGTTATTGGAAACCCAAATTTAACAAAAAATCGCTGGCATTATATCCTAGAAGACACAGACTGGCGCCAGACCGGGAGAATGCCCGCAGCGTAAAAGAAAATGCCTGATGGACTAGGGATTGGACAGTTTCCAAGTGCTTGTACAATCGATGGAAATGTTCAAATAAATGTGCAAAAGAAATAAATAAAATACTCATTTATTTCTTTATCATATTGGCTAGCTAATGTCCTCTCTTTGCTAGTTAGTGGCTGTGTTTCTGCGTTGGGTAGCAACGGGTGACTGTTCTCAGGCGGAAGATGTAAACAGCTTAATTTTCGTGTTAAATAATTTTAAAAAATTAAAATTCATTCTATACAGCAATCGCATATTTGGGTACCGTTTCATAAAACTTTCATGCTTAAAATGTTTAGGGAGAAATGGAAGACTGGTGTGTATTTTTTCTTTAAACTACCAAGACCAGCCATACACAGTACAGTTTACGTACATACAGTAATGTTTATGTTCCTAAATTAATATCGTTTATGACCTTCAGATGCGTTATGTTCCTCTTCTTTTTATGCTCAGCTACTAAAATTTCCCTTTAGTGATAAACTTCCATATAAATATTCAAAACTAAGCGGATTAAAATGTGCAAACTAAAGAGATTAAATGATTAAATCTTTTCACTACCGACCAATGCACCAAGAGTGCCCCTGTCGGTCATTTTGTCCAGCCAATCACTTACCGCGGTGCCCTGCGGTGGCTTGTGGGTAGTTTACCGTACCGCGAGTTTGTACCGTGCATTTTGAATGGCTGCATCTGTAGCCTTTTTCGCATCCTCTGTGAAAACATATTTTGCAGTCCATTCTTTGTTGAACACTCTGCGTTTAGTGTCAACTTTCTGCTTCTTCACTCCGCTCATTGTTGCACAGGTTACCTCACAGTATGATGGAACCACTCTGACTGGTGAGACTGGGGTTCCCAAATTTTTTTGGGTCCATGCCTCCCTTGACCTGTCAAATTTTCCACATGCCACCCCTGTCTCAAAAAAAGGTTCTATGGCAGTGTGATGTTTTACAAAACATTATAAATTTGAAAAGGAAATGATGGGTTAAAATAAAAACAAATGCTTCAATCATCCAATCCAATGTGACCCAATTTTTTTTATTTGTAATCATTTTCAAAACCAAAAAACTTGATCAAAATAGTAAAAAATACTTGACAACACATTTTATTGAAATTATGTGAATGTGAAAACAATTTGAAAAAAAATTAAAAAATAGTCAACACATTTGTAAAATTCAAATAAAATGACTTAGAAAAAGTAAGAATTCAATATCAATGTTTTTTTTTTAAAAGGGGGAGAAATACAATGTCTTTTTGTTTGTGCCTCTTAATGGGTAGGTGGGATTGTTCACTAAATTATGTTAACATAATTCACCAAAAATATTGGGTAGTATTTTTTTAAATGGCAACATGCATCTCCTTCTCAACATTGACTCTTGATCTGAACTTTGATTTGATAACCGCAAGTGCTGAAAACTCAGCCTCACAAAGACAGGAAATTGCAGAATTCACAGAGCTCTATTGCTATTATTCCTTGGTACTCCAATAGTATGAGGATTTTTGCATTGTGCATCTTTGTATGATGAAAGAAGAACTTTGCTGGGGACTGTAGTTTGGTTAGATAAAGCAGCTTTCTGTTCATTCATTTAACTTGTGCAAAAAATATTCACGAGGGTTACTTATTAAACTGCTGTGAACATTTTCCAAATGAATGGGAGCATGCTCTCAGCCACCAACACTTTAATCCAGACAACAGACTGAGGACATTCTTCAGTGTCCACAATTGTGCACGTGAAACCGAAATTCTAGAAATTGTCTTCATACTTTCTCTATTTGTGTTTCCTTTTCTTTTTAGAACTAGGCTCCTTGTCATGTTTTTAACTCATATTTAAAAACCTCTCAATTGCAATCGTGCAACAAAAAACTCACAAAATGACCACTCATAGAAACATAAAACACAGAAGCCGCGGTTAATTAGTACGCTGCTTACAGACTGTCGACTCTTGTGGCCAGTGTCATGTGACACAATCTAGCAAGGTAGCATGAGACTAGTACATTCTGTGTGCACAAACAGGGTTTTGCTTGTAATTGTTTTTGACTGGTGAAACTTGAGACGCCCCTGACCGACAATTGTGCCTCCCCAGGGGGGTGCGATTCACAGTTTGGAATCACTGTTTCTGCACCATCTAATGGCACAAATAATAAACTGTAAGAAAAACAGCACCAAACAAAGTGGAATATGGCGAAAACTGACTAATTTATTTTTTATCTCAAGGGCCAATTAAAACTGGCTGGCGGGCCAGATCCAACCTGCATGTTTGCCTGGCTTCCTTTTTATTGAGTGTCTTCTTTTAACACAAAAATACCTCTCAAGCTAGCAGAGATGGGTATTAAACTTTATGTTTTTGGCTACTGGATTTCCTTTCTGATAGTAAGCAGATTGTGAAGCTGAAGGATACCATCTCTCACCCTGAGCACTGGAGCCCCAGGGTTGTGTCATATCACCTCTCCTCTACTCTCAATACACAAATGACTGTATTTCACACTCAGTATCATTCAAAATGTTCACGTTTGTTGATGATACTACTCTCACAGAGCTCATCATAAAAAACTATGAGATGCTATACAATGAAGTCGCTGAATTAGTTAAACGCTGCAGCCTAAACAATCTATACGTTAATATAAAAAAAACAATTAATAAAGTTGGCAAAGCACTCTCACCACTATACATCAAAGGTCAGGCTGTAGAGGTGTTGGAGAATTTTAAGTTCCTAGGCACCACCATCTCCAGCCCTCTAAAATGGGGGGGTCAACACATCCATTATGCATAAGAAAGTTCACCAGAGGCTGTTTTTCTGAGAGTGTTCATAGGAAGCAAAAACTCTACAGATCTGTCTTTGTGAGTGTTGTGATCTTCTCCATCACTTTATGTAGGGCCACACTTCTGCTGAGGACAACAAGCAACTAGATAAAATAGTGTATATTGCCTCCAAAATAGTAGAATGCCACAAACCCTCTGTAGACCCAACCTCTCTAGACTGAATAAAAAAGCTCTAAAGATCCTCGGCCGACCATTCCCACTGTGAAGGCTATGAGGTGCATAAACTCTTTAAATAAACACTTTAATTTTGACATTTTTGCACAGCTCATTTGTTTTCCAATCAGACCATAATGTTTCTTATATCACTGTTACTTATTTTTAGGATGGTTTGTGAATGTGTTTGATGGATGCTGTCTATTATTGACTTTATGTTGTATATTTGTATGTCTTTAATATAATTTGAAAATTTCTAACATGGGCCTTCTGGGTGAGAAACACACAAATCCCACTGTACCAAAGTTTCTAAAAAGTACATGTTTTTTATCACAATATTGACTGCAAGTATTCATAGAAAGGTTAAAATATTGTTACAGCTTCAGGTGACTGAGAAGTGTTTCTTACTACATGAATAGACACAACTTCTAGTCAGAGAGCATGTCAAATTTAACGACTGCAGCTGCTGAATCTCTCTGCCTTTTCTGTCCTAGAGGGTGTGAAATTATATAAATAGGAATCGCAGGGGGTGACTATTTACATTATTCCCTCCTGACTTTTCATCATGGTTCCAAATCTCAGATTGCACCACGAAAGTACCGTGAGGTTGCCTCATTTTGGCAGCCAATCAACATGGATCACACCAGATAAGAGAAGGAGCACCGCACGAAAGTAAACAAACAACATGGAGATGTTCAAGCATGTAAACATCTTAAAAAATGTAACACAGACATTGTTTTCCCTAAATAAAAATCTTCAAAAATATTATTATTCTTTATAAATATAGAACAAATTTACAAAAATAAAACAGTTAAAATATAAAACACCTTTAAAGCAAATATTGCAAACACATTAGTATTGCACTATAATATGTAATATAATGGGTACGTTATCTCACAAGTACACATCTGGCTCACTGCCCATCCCTACTACATGCGACTCGCTATGAGAAAATCAAACCAATTTGATTTTCTTGTAGCAAGTTGCAGAGAGTTGTAGGGGCTGTTAAGAGCGCTATGACTGAGTCGCTATGTAGTTATACCACACAACTGACGGTAACGGGAACGTGGCGATTCTCTACAACTTGCTGTCATTTTCTTATGATTATGCAAATGAAACGTCACGACTGAAAATCCTAGGAAAAGTCATGTAGTGTGACGCCTGCATTAGATTTCAGATAAAGTTTATGACACTTGGAAGAGTAAACACTTCTAACTTCAAAACTGAAAGGATGTTTGCTGAGGCCTGGGAGAGTCTCTTGAGCAGAAACAATTGTAAAATGTTCCTTAGTATACCTAGGTAAATTGCGGAATAATGATTGTCAAGGAGCAGTACAGACACACAAAATATAAGATCACATTAAGGAGAAGAGCAAGGAAGAAACAAGAAGCAGGCAACAAGGAGAAGAGAGAGGAGTCCAGAGAAGTTTGGACTTGAAGCTTGCGCCAGGCGAGAGTCCCTACTTCGTGATCATCCAAACCAAACCTGACTGGAGCTATTTGAACCTTTTTAGAGGACATGCTATTCTGTGTTTTAGGGAACTTGGGTTTCCTGGTGAAAAGATACCTCAGTTAGAAACGTCTTTCCTGCTTAGGGTGCATTTGTATGGATAGGGATATAGGCTCCCATGTAGTTTGTGATAGTAAGTTTGTCATTGTAATAAATATTACTCTCACACTTGAAAAGGCTCCACGGCCGAAACGTTATGTTTTCTTTCTTCTTTTTTTCAGCATGGAATAACCTATTACTTGTTCCATTGTAATAAATATTTGTTTAACCAAGTGTGCCTGGATTATTACTCCTCTCAACAAAGCTGTGCCAGAGAACAAAGAATTCACGTGCCTCTAATTATAACAGCTGCTTTGGTATATTGCTAGAAATCACTTACAAGTTGGAGGTTATGAATAATTATTTTACTTATTGACTAAACCGCTCGGTCAAATACTGATTTTCACCAGTTTCGTAACCCCCCATTTGTAACAATATGATAGCTTTTTATACAATATACTGTATAAACTTAATATCGTCAGAACGAGCACATCAAAAAAATTCCAAAATAATCACAGTAAGTAAGTTAAAGGCTTTGATGCATAAAATGTTTATAAAGAAGGTGAAATACTGTTTGGTATTTTTTTAGCTACCACTACCAGCCATATACAGTATGCATAATATTCGTTATACTTCTGTTATTTTTGTGCTCAGCTACCAAAATTTCCCTTTAATAATAAAATTCCATATTAAGAGGATTAAACCATGCACAGAAGAGAGATTAAATGAACCACATGTGCCACCTATCAATCATCTTTGGTCAGTGAGTCACAACGAGGAAGTATGCTGTGGTAAAGCGCAGCCCCTGTAATGTGTTACAGGGTTTTAACTTGCATTCTGAATGGCTACATCTCTATACTTCTTTTAGGATACATTCTCACAAATCAGATTGTACCAATATAGGAACATTTCAACTATTTTAACAAAATCTCTGTAAAATACTAGCATGATTATCAAAGAGCTAGAAGTCCATTGCATAAGATGATGGAGTTTTGTCAAATAACAGAAACTGAGGAATGGAAGGGAAGAAAAAAACTTATACAAAAACAAAACTTATAAATTTTATTTTTTTATGGATTTTTAAATCATTATGGTATGGTATGGTACCTTTACTGCACTAAGGATAACCAGAACTAAATGTATACAACACTGTTTGGGTATAATCACTTCTAGCACAACACCAGTGCCCCATACTTTTTGTGAAAGCCCTTCCCCAGATAGAAAATGCAATAGACTGCATAAATGTATCTGCTGAAAGTAAAAACTCTCTTTAGCCTAACTTGCATTTATCTAAAAATCACTACACACAAATGAGGGAAAATATTTAGTCTGGTGAAAATTAAGTCCCGCACGAAGTAACCAGTTCTTTCCAGCCTGGATATTCTACATCTCACTAAAATGTAAAGTTAATCATATTTGATTTCTCCAGTAATTCATATAAAGCTACAACCAAATTATAATCATATAATTGCTTATAAATTAATCAAAATACATTGGAATCCCACCTATGAATATGAATTAAAATTGATGTTTAGTTTGTTAAATAGGACATAAATGTCTATAATTTTTTACAGTTTATCTTGGAATTAATTATAAATTAAATAAATTAATAATTCTAGATTTATTGGGATATTTAATGCTACCATATATGAAGATGATACAATGTATTTAGTTTTTCATTGAATTTGAATGATTGACTAGTGAGACCCCCTGTATGGTATTTAAAAATGACAACGTATTTTCAAACTAATCTGCTTAATGAAAAATGGAACATATTAAGATGATTAAATGGAAATAACATTTAGGTTTAGATTATTTTTAAGAACATTATATATTACCAATTTTTGCTCTGAGTCTGTGCGGGTGCCACAGTCTATGTGCAATACCAAATAAATAATCAAAAACAGTCACTATATAATAGATTTTGTATACAACAAGTTTGCAAATCTTCAGAAAATTACAAAATGGATGAATCTTTGTAAAATTGTGTTTATGTGTTTATGACTTTGATATGTCGTACACATAATTTAAAATAGCAAGCATATATTCATTATTTAATCTCTCACCTTTTCCCAGTCATCTTCTTCTCTGCTGTCCCCATTAACACCCCACCCTATCCCTGATGTTCACTCCACCCCCACGGACAGCATCAGTCCTAGTCTTCTTGTTCATAGTCCATTACCGTCCTTGGTTGTGACTCTGGTTGCTAAGGTTTGGGTTTCTCCATACCCCTGTATACCCAACTTAGTTGATTTACAAGCAGTAAAGTTGTGTCTAGGTTCAGGGTCCAGGTGTCTAACAGCATCTAACAAAACCTGAATGACTTATGGTCTCATACTGTAATTTGCATTGTAGCTAATACAGATGCAGCCATTCAAAATGGGTGGGGTATTTCGCGGTATACCCCGGTGGGCGTGTCGCGGTATCACGCAGTATCAAGGGGTTAATCTCGTCATTTGACGTCATGCCAGAAAGTATCCCGCATCACCTTGTAAAACCGCCAGGAGGAGCCAATAAAGCTTAACCTCTCATGTACAGCATTTGAGCTTTTAAATTTAAACTGTGTATTACAGCATGTTAATCATCAGTCATTAAAAAGTTGGAATATTTTATGAAAGCAAGATTGCTCAGTTGGACAAAAGCACACAACCTACCTTTATCAGAAATATTGATGCATCAAAGCCTTTACCGAAGATATTACTAATAGTATTAATAATGAATGACTTTGGACAAGCTGTACAGATGCAGCCATTCAAAATGGGTGAGGTATTTCGCGGCATACCCCGGTGGGCGTGTCGCGGTGTCACGCGGTATCACATGGTGTCACGTATCATTTGACGCTCTGCCAGAAACTATCCGGCGTCGCCTTGTAAAACCGCCAGGGGGAGCTTAACCTCTCATTTACAGCATTTGAGCCTTTAATTTTGAACTGTGTATTACAGCATGTTAATTATCAGTCATTAAAATGTTGGTATATTTTATGAAAGCAAGATTGCTCAGTTGGACAAAAGTACACAACCTACCTTTATTAGAAATATTTATGCATCAAAGCCTTTACTGAAGATATTACTAATAGTATTAATAATGGATGACTTTGGACAAGCTGTATACTCAAAGTATAATTTCTTTAGCACATTTGTACAAGCACTTGGAATCTGTCCAAGCCATACTTTGTCAGGCATTTTGTTTTACTTCAACGGGCATAAAAACTTCCTTGCTTTTAACAGGGCGTTTCATAATTTCTAACTACAAAAATGATTTAAAATGCGACACCTATCATTCAACTAGAGCTTAAAATATCACAAGGATCCTCAAGAGCACAGCAAAGAGTGTATTAAAAGACACTTGTATTTATCAACGCTTTCTTTTCCGTATACCAGATTTTATGGAACCACTTCAGAGGGGTGTCAGCCAGTCAGATTCCAGGAATCGGCACTTTAAAGGAAAAATACACACCGGTATTCCATTTCTCCCTAAACATTGTAAGCTTCGAAGTCTTTAACTAACGTGATACCGGAGTCAACAAGCATACTTTTAGAATTTGATTAAAAGGGAATATAATATGGAATCGTGTATCTAAAGAATTTAATAACGGTATGATTATATCCGTGTACTGCGACAGGGCTGTGTAGGGCTGTTTCGCCTGCCTTTTCACGCGAGCTGTCTTGTAGCCTACTGGTCTAGGTGCGTGACTACCAACTGGCAGGTTGTGTGTTCGAATCCAGCTGGTGCTGGACTTTTCTTTTAACAAACATTTCTTCGAAAAAATAGGTAAGTGATATTATGGACAATCAATTGACTTTTATATTTCAAAATATCGCAACATGATCGATATTTGCGATATTTTGAACATATCTTCCCTTCTGACAGCGGTTCCTGCTTCTAGTGTGTGTGTGTGTGCAACAGAGCACATTTTATAGAGAAATGGAGGCTGGACAGTATGCATTACAATATAAACATTTATATTGATTTAAATCGTGCTCTGATTTAAATCGCAAACACGTGTTTAATTATGTGTTTTTTAATCATAATCAGGCTAATGCATTTCTATATTTTCTGTATGAACCAGCTTAGAGGTTCATACAGAAAGACAGCTTGTGTTTAAATTGAGTGTAAGGTAATTTATGCTTCTAAAGTCATGGTCAGCATTTATTGTACTGTGCTGTAAACTTTTTCTGTGCCTAGTCACATTATTTTATAGCGTTTTTATTGCATTATCAAATCCGGTGGCGCTGTGTGTTAGTTTCCTGACTCCCATTATTTAAACTGCGACACTGATCATTCATCTCTAAATAAACTTTATTTTATATAGCGTTTTAAGCGAATAGGTAATTAGATTGCTCATAAACCTAATCGCTTTTTCTACATAAACACAGCGTGATTGCTCTCTGAAAATGCTTTTCCTTAAAGCGATTCTATTGAGGGAGTAGCCCAGCTACCACTTAACACTGTACTTCCTACTTTGAATACCTGTGAGACCGGTTTAATTCGTCACAGCCAGCACTCCGGGAGTTCATATTGCTTGACTAATTTTAAAAACTAAGTTATAAATGCAAACGCTTCCTCGGTGCACTGCTCTGGTACGCCGGGTCTTACACAGTGCCTGTCGGCAGTAAGCGTTACAATATACATACCCAACACTGCTTGTACCCATCTGTCATGCAAATAAAACACCTTGAATTGAATTGAGGGAGAGAGGGGGGTAGTGGGACAGATATACTGTAGACAGACTCAAGGCAAATAAGATACTTATGGGTACGCAGGCATTCACGACAGCAACATACAAAATGTTTGCACGTACTGTATAGTTAAGTTATTACTTGGTTTTCAAAGTGCAACGAAATACAATATTGTTGTTGCTGCTGTTCTGGTTGTTTTTATCCCGTAAAGCGTTTTGAGAAGCCACCTTTAAAGGCGATATATACTGTAAAACCGCTGATTCTTATGGAATCAGCGCACCGAGGGAGCGTCTGCATTTATAACTTAGTTTTTAAAATTAGTCAAGCAATATGAAGCATCTCCTTTTACTTAGTGCCTGAGCATAAAAAGAATAGGAGCATACTGCAACGCGTGTGAAGGCCATAAACGATATTAATTTTGGAACTTAAACATACAGTATATGGCTGGTCTCGGTACTTTAAAGAAAAAATACACACCAGTATTCCATTTCTCCCTAAACATTAAGCATCGAAGTCTTTAACTAACATGATACCGAAGTCAACAAGCATACTTTTAGAATTTGATTAAAAGGGAATTTAATATGGAATCGCGTATCTAAAGAAATTAATAATGATATAATTATATTCATGTACCGCAACACAAGAATAGTACAAGCTGTACATTGTCTGTTGATAATGTTTCTGTAGTGCTTTTTCAGCACTCTGCACGTGACTTTGCCGGTGGCGCTGTGGGTTAGGTTCCTGACTCCCATGTCAGATGGTCTGTGATCAAATCCTACTGTTTTTTTTAACAAACATTTCTTTGAAAAAATAAACGTTTCCTTAGTCAGAGATTAATTAAAACCTCACTCGCACCAAACAAATTTATATTTCTAAATATCACAACATGATCAAATTTAAGTCATTTTAATAACAATGAATAGTCACCTAGGCGTTACAATATTAACATTTATATTGATTTAAATCGCGTTTAAATCGCCTTTATTTAAAACCCATAAATAAAGCTGATACTGTTTAGACTATTAATTATTTAAAACTGTATTACAGCAGCACAATCCACAATGCAACGTAAATCACTATCTTTGTCTTCTGTGTAATAATGTTCACCTCTCTGTCCAGCAAATTAACAATAGTAATAATATTTAACTTTATTGTATATGGCGCCTTTAAAGGTGGCTCCTCAAAGCGCTTTACAGGTTAAAAACAATAACAATAATACTATTGTTAGGCTGGGCAAACGATTTTTTTTTAAGAAATACAAAATGAGATATAATGATGTGTTCCGGCTTAGACATTAACGAAGAGCATAACACGTGGGCGGCGTAGAGGTCGGCTCTGGCTTTCCCATCTACTGTATACACTGCAAGTACAACCCCCCTCTCTGCGGGAGTGCTGGCTGTGACTAATTAAACCGGTTTCACAAGTATTTTCAAAGTAGAAGCAGGCGAGATTTCCAAAGAAAGACACCACCCCCCCTCAAAAACCCAGTAAGTACAGTACTTACTAGTTAAAGGCTAGGTTCCTCAATGAAATCGCTTTAACATGCAAATGCATTGGTGTAACAATCCGGGCCTGGCAAGCTTCTAATTTCAACCCAACTACGGCGAAAGGAACCCTTCTTTCATTAGACGACAATGAACATATTTCAGCCCTGAATGAATTAATAGCAAACATGGTTTACATAAAAGACATTTTTCCAAGAAAGTTTAACCTTTGTCACTAATGAAACCACTAAATAAAGACAAATATAAAAATCTTAAGATTTTTAAAATACATGACTTTGCAAACATTTATTTGAAAATAACGATTACAAACGCCAGGGGAGAGAGAGAACAGGGGAGGGATGTTGGTTTTGCATAAGGGGCGGGGCTATGGAAATGAGGTCTGTTTGGGAATGTGGAGTTACATGTTCTGGCTGTTTGTGAATTATAGTTGTTGAGTATGGAGTGTTGAGGTATTGATTTTGTGTTATGCTTTATGTTGAAAATTGAGGTGGATTTTGTTTATGATAAAGAGGATAAACTGGGATGGGAGGAGGGTTTGGTTTTGCATAAGGGGCGGGATTATGATAATTGAAGGAAGTTGCGAGAGTATAATGGTTTGATATATTTGATTTTGTATTGTGGTGGTTATCTATGTTTTTGGTTGGTATTATGTTTATATGGTTGAAATATATGATCTATAGTTGAAATCTGAGCCTAAATAAAAAGAAAAAGCAAGTGACTAGGTTTATGAGCAATCTAATTACTTATTCGTTTAAAACGCTATATAAAATAAAGTTTATTATTAATTTGCTAGACAGAGCGGTGAATATTATTATGCATAAGACAAAGATGACGAAATCTGTGTACGCTGTAAGGTTTTTACTTCTTAAACTTTTAAAATACACGTTTCGAACATAAATAATTCCTCTTCCTGGTACAGTACTGTATGTATAGCAAACCAGCACGTCTTTTTTCTCCAATCAGAGGGGTGTCAGATGGTGTCAGCCAATCACCATTCTGAAGCCCTACCATAATCTCTGGTATGGGGAGACCCCAGAATTCTGTCCCATAGTTTAGACAGATGATAGATACTTTTATTGATCCCGTGAGGGAAATAAAGTAAATCATTTTCATTTTAGGAAATTATTAAACGCTCGGTTAAAAGCAAAGGAGATTGTCTGTTATAGTGGACATAAAAACAAGAGTTCGCTGGTATTATATCCTAGAAGACACAGACCAGGAGAATGCCCGCAGCGTAAAAGAAAATGCCTGATGAACTAGGGATTGGACAGTTTCCAAGTGCTTGTACAATCGATGGAAATGTTCAAATAAATGTGCAAAAGAAATAAACGAAATAATCATGGCTGTGTTTCTGCATTGGGTAGCAACGGGTGACTGTTCTCAGGCGGAAGATGTAAACAGCTTAATTTCCGTGTTAAATAATTTAAAAAAATTAAAATTCATTCTATACAGCAATCACATATTTGGGTACCGTTTCATAAAACTTTCATGCTTAAAATGTTTAGGGAGAAATGGAAGACTGCTGTGTATTTTTTCTTTAAACTATCAAGACCAGCCATACACAGTACAGTTTATGTACATACAGTAATGTTTATGTTCCTAAATTAATATCGTTTATGACCTTCAGATGTGTTATGCTCTTCTTCTTTTTATGCTCAGCTACTAAAATTTCCCCTTAGTGACAAAATTCCATATAAATATTCAAAACTAAGCGGATTAAAATGTGCACAGTAAAGACATTAAATGATTACATCTTTTCACTACCAACCATTGCACCACGAGTGCATCTGTCGGTCATTTTGGCCAGCCAATCACTTACCGCGGTGCCCTGCGGGTAGGTTACTGTACCGCGGGTTTTTACCGCGCATTTTGAATGGCTGCATCTGTATACTCAAAGTATAATTTCTTTAGCACATTTGTACAAGCACTTAGAATCTGTCCAAGCCCTACTTTGTCAGGCATTTTCTTTTACTTCAACGGACATAAGAACTCCCAGGCCGTTTCATAATTTCTAACTACATAAATTATTTAAAATGCGACACTTATCATTCAACTAGAGCTCAAATTATCACAAGGATCCTCAAGAGCACATCAAAGACTGTATTAAAAGATACTTGTATCAGATACATGAGAATCCAGGCTTTTTTATCAACTCTTTCTTTTCCATATACCAGATATTATGGAACCACTTCAGAAGGGTGTCAGCCAGTCAGATTCCAGGAATCGGTATTTTAAAGAAAAAATACACACCGGTATTCCATTTCTCCCTAAACATTTTAAGCATCGAAGTATTTAACTAACGTGAAATAGTGTGTAAAAAAGTGGTAGTTTTAAGCTTTTCTGCTAATATAATATGGAATCGCGTATCTAAAGAAATTAATAATGATATGATTATATTTGTGTACTGCGACAGGGCTGTGTAGGGCTGTTTACCCTCTCTTTTAATGTGACTTCCCTTGTAGCCCACTGGTCTACGTGCCTGATTACCAACTCACAAGTTGTGTGTTCAAATCCAGCTGGTGCTGTGACTTTTCTTTTAACAAACATTTCTTCTAAAAAATAGAATTGCAATATTATGCACATTCAATTGACTTTCATATTTCAAAATATCACAACATGAACGAATCTAAGTCATTTTTGATAACAATGAATAGTCACCTTCTTCCCTTCTGACAACGGTCCCTGCTTCTGCTTTCAGCTTCTATTGTGTGTGTATGTATGGGGGGGATCCCTTCAGATCTCCGAGCAGATGTAAAAGGTTATTAATCATATCTTCGGTGTCGCATCTTACCAGTGCAGCTGATCTTTTGCTGCCTGGGTGGGTCAACTATCACAAAGCTTTAGAGAACCTAATATTTCTATTATCAACAAATTGTAAATTTGTAATAGAGTAAATTTTTATAGAGAAATGGAGGCTGGACAGTATGCGTTACAATATAAACATTTATATTGATTTAAATCGCGTTTTGATTTAAATCGCAAACGCGTGTTTAATTATATGTGTTTTTTTAATCATAATCAGACAAATGCAACATAAATTGATACAGTATCTTTGCCTTCTAAGTATCTTAATAAACTTTCGGCATAGCTTTCTCCCGGTTTAGATTTATTTTTCTTGGGATTTTGGGATCAAACGTGGAAGGATTAGATTGTAATCGTTTTTATTTTTCAAATACGTTTTAGAAAAGTGTAATCTATACCTGCCCAGACTGTACGCCCGCTTCACTGTGGGACAGCCGCACTGGTCGGCGGCCTTCCTAAACCCCGCCCTGACCACTTTCACTCCTGTCCTGCTCTTCCCCCTGCACCCCAGTCGGGCGCTCTTCGGCCTCTGCCCGGGACGAATGTATATTTAGATATTTACACCCGGCGCGGCACCAAGGGAGCGTCTGCATTTATAACTTAGTTTTTAAAATTAGTCAAACAGTATGAAGCATCTCTTTTTACTTTTAAGTCCCTTAATTATCATTAAGCACAGCTTTCTCACCACTTAATTACTTTTTGATACCATCCTTACACAAAGCAGAAACTTCTTGTATTTTCCGATGACATACAGTACAAGTGGAAAGATTATAGATTTTAATCGTCTTTAATTTTGTTATGTTATATGTTTTAGGAATGTTTCATCTATGCAAGCACCACAAACTCTATTCTCAATTGTATTTCTGAATGTTATGTTACACTTACAGTAGTTCACTGTTTTAAATACATCTAATTAAGAAAGTTAGGTGTAAGCATAAACTATTAGTAATCAATAATATTGAATTTAGCACTGTAATAAGTTGTTGTACTTTCCCCCGCATCTTGTAAAAATATATTTTCATTGTTCAAATATACATTAAATCTGACTATCATATAATAAGTTAAATACAAAACCAAAGAAAAAACAGGGTAAAATATAATTCAAAATATTTTGCTAACAATGTTAACTGTTTACAAATAATCAATTGTATTAACTAAGGAGTAGGATGCACAGTTATTAGTAAGCTTTTTGTTTTGTTTCTTTTTCATAAATACAACACTAGTACCTGATGTCTCAGTGGCTTTCAAAATTAAATTATGCATGCAAACCTGTGAACTGGCCTGTGATACTGGCTATGTAATACCCTGCATTGTGGAATAATAGGTTATTTTAAAGGATAGAGAAAGCACAGGAAACAGGCAGTTAGATTGATCAGATTAGTATGAAAAGCCATTTAGCAAAGAGGGAATGAAAAGAGTGACAAACTAGTATACTTTAAATCTTTTTTTCCGAACCAGGGAAAATCTGATCATGTTTCTGTATAACAATAATAAAAAACTTTATTTTACATACCCCCTTTAAAAGTGGCATCTCAAAGCAATACAGTAGATGTAAAAACAGTTAAAAGAACCACAGATTACAAAGTAAATACCCAGACAAACGCAAACACGTTTTTAATAAAATGCTTTTTTTCATTCAGCAGAGAGAGAGAGACATCCAGCAGAGAGAGACACACACACCGGTTTTCATTGACAAAAAGTAATTGTTTTTTTCACATTCCTCTTGTCTAACAGGAATGTTTTGTTTGTGGACAGACTGTCCACAAACGTGAGACTGTCTTTCTCAGACTCACATTTCCAAATGTCCCCCGTCCCGGTCAACAATCCTAGGAAGAAGACGAAACAGCCTTCCTAAGCCCCGCCCTGACCACTTTCACTACTGACCTACTCTTCCCCGCGCACCCCAGCCGGGTGCTCTTCGGCCTCTGCTCGGGACGAATGTATATTTAGATATTTACACCCTGCGTGGCACCGAGGGAGCGTCTGCATTTATAACTTAGTTTTTAAAATTAGTCAAGCAATATGAAGCATCTCCTTTTACTTTTAAGTCCCTTAAATACATTGAGCACAGCTTTCTCACCACTTAATTACTTTTTGATACCATCCTTACACAAAGCAGAAACTTCTTGTATTTTCCGATGACATACAGTACAAGTGGAAAGATTACAGATTTTAATCGTCTTTAATTTTGTTACATTATACATTTTAGGAAAGTTTCATCTATGCAAACACCACAAAACTGTTCTCGATTGTATTTTTTAATGTTATGTTACACTTACAGTAGTTCACTGCTTTAAATACATCGAATTAAGAAAGTTAGGTGTAGCATTTTAGATCTTGATCATGTTTCTCTATAACAATAATAAAAAACTGTATTTTACATATCACCTTTAAAAGTGGTATCTCAAAGCAATACACTAGATGTAAACCACAGATTACAAAGTAAATACCCAGACAAACACAAACGCGTTTTTAATAAAATGCTATTATTCATTAAGCAGAGAGAGAGAGAGACATCCAGCAGAGAGAGACACAAACACAGGTTTTCATTGACAAAAAGTAATTGTTTTTTTCACATTCCTCTTGTCTAACAGGAATGTTTTGTTTGTGGACAGACTGTCCACAAACGTGAGACTGTCTTTCTCAGACTCACATTCCCGAATGTCCCCCGCCCCGGTCAACAATCCTAGGAAGAACACGAAACAGCCTGTTAATAAAATTGTTACAATTTTGTTCGGTCAGTTCTTCCTCCTAGAATTTATAGATTGAATCGATCAGTTCCTGCTTTGTGACGGGCTTAGCAGTTTTCAGGACGTAGTCTTTCAGCGAATGCCAAACCATCTCTATCGGATTTAGATCTGGGGATTCGGCTGGAGTTTTCACCCAGTTCACTCCTTCTGCTACAAGCCTCGCCCTTGCTGCTGTGTGTTTTGGATCGTTGTCTTGAAAGAGACGGTGCCTTGATCCAAAGTGCTCCCTGATATATGGGGCGGCATGCTGTGTGACCACAACTTCCTCTAAGAATTCACGGTCCATAATTCCTTCGAAAATAAGAAGTGGTCCTGGGCCTCTTCTAGATATACCCCCCCAGACGTGAACCTTCAGTGGATGTTTGGGCTTTGGCTTGTCCACATATCTCCCCTTTTTGCAAAATGACATTGTTGAAAACTGTTCCAGGGCCACTGTTGTTTAGTCGGTGTAAAGTACATCCTAAAATGCCTCCCCCTGTTCAATCCATTGGAGCGCTTGTTTGAGTCATTCCTCTTTGTTTTTTAGCCTTATCATGGGGCATGTGTTGGTTTTTCTGTATCTCCATCCTAGCCTCCTGTGTACTCTTCTTATCGATGTCGGGCTAACAGTCGCACCGAGGTCAGCCCATAGCCGTCTTTGGACTTGCATCGCCGGTAGCTCATCATTTTCATCAGTCAGTTTGTCGATAGCTCACAGAATAGGACTTGAAAAAAAGAGATCAACAGTTAGTTTTAAAAATAATGTGTGTAGTTGTATTTACATGCAAGAAACGTATTTTTAGAAAGTTATTTACCTTTGAATCGTCCTCGGTTTAGATTCTCTTTGCCTCCTCGCCCCTTTATAATGTCGTCTCACTGTGCTTTCACAAATGAAGATGTCCATCGAAGCCAAATGCTGTACAATGTCCTGTGTTGACTTCCCTTTTCTTTTCACCTTAATTATTTGGTGTGAGAGAGTCTTTGTGATTTTGTCCATAGTCCGTCTCCTTACCAAAGCGATACAGTGGTGCAGCTTGAATTCTGTAACTATATACTGTATGGTATGGTACAGATAAAACATACACCATACCAATGAGCTAATACCAGGACACCAGGAAATGTGTCTGATGCATTAGCAAGTTAAAACAATTGCGTCGAAAACCTTTTTTCATAAATACAACAGTAGTACCTGATGTCTCAGTGGCTTTCAAAATTAAATTATGCATGCAAACCTGTGAACTGGCCTGTGATACTGGCTATGTAATACCCTGCATTGTGGAATAATAGGTTATTTTAAAGGATAGAGAAAGCACAGGAAACAGGCAGTTAGATTGATCAGATTAGTATGAAAAGCCATTTAGCAAAGAGGGAATGAAAAGAGTGACAAACTAGTATACTTTAAATCTTTTTTTCCGAACCAGGGAAAATCTGATCATGTTTCTGTATAACAATAATAAAAAACTTTATTTTACATACCCCCTTTAAAAGTGGCATCTCAAAGCAATACAGTAGATGTAAAAACAGTTAAAAGAACCACAGATTACAAAGTAAATACCCAGACAAACGCAAACACGTTTTTGAGCTAATAACGTTTTTGAGCTGAGTCAGATAAAACATACACCATACCAATGAGCTAATACCAGGACACCAGGAAATGTGTCTGATGCATTAGCAAGTTAAAACAATTGCGTCGAAAACCTGGGCGTAACAGCTGTCCCTTTTTCTGATCACTCGCTCTCTGGATACACGTCTCACCTGTCCTGTTCTTTGTTTTCCTAATTTGCTGATTATGCCTGCTGCGATCCACTCCTACCCTCACACCTAAAGAAGACTATTTTAAATTTCTTTGCGTGGTCCATTGTGCAATTAACCCTTGTATGTGGTGTCCTTAAGGTGATATCACATAAAGGTTATACTGCTATTTAATTGGATACACGATTAAAAAAAAATAAAAAAAAATTTGAATCCCCGGTGGAACACATTCCATAAGAATCACTGCTTTTATATATCACCTTTAAAGGTGGCTTCTCAAAACGCTTTACAGGATAAAAACAACAATAACAGCAACAACAACAATATTGTATTTCATTGCACTTTGACAGAGCGTCCTTAAATCAACTGATGACTCTTATCTCTTTACTACTTGTTTGGAGTGACTGAGCTCCGCTCTGTACCACACAATGATCACCCCAGAGTCTCTGCCCCGGGTGATTTGGAGTTTTTTGACAGAGGGCAAAAAACTCTCTCTTGCTTGCCCTCCCCCCCCCTATGTATTGTCTGTATTTTTGTGTTGTCCTTTGACAAAACAAGGCTCACCAGATAATGTGAATCGAAACATGTTTTTCTAGCTTTTAAAGTCGTGCGATGTGTAAGCTGGAACACATCATTATATCTTACATATGAAAAATACATAATATAGCTCCCAAACAAATGCAAAAGTGTTTTTAATAAGATGCTTTTATTCACTTATAATCCGACAATTTCAGGAAGACGAAGGAAGGACTAAGGGAATTGTCATCTGTTGTTGAAGCTCTGTGAGCTCGGTGACTTTGTTATCCCAGGTTGTTTGAATCGCCACAATTCAAATAGAGAAAAAAGAGCTGACTGACAAGATTTAAGATGTGGCTGTCAATGTTGGATTAAAAAAAACACATTGCCCGATGTTTGTTGCATTGCTTGAAAAATAACTTTATTTCGAGAGACTGCATAAGTAATAATAATAATAATAATTGCTTACACTTATATAGCGCTTTTCTGGACACTCCACTCAAAGCGCTTTACAGGTAATGGGGACTCCCCTCCACCACCACCAATGTGCAGCATCCACCTGGATGATGCGACGGCAGCCATAGTGCGCCAGAACGCTCACCACACATCAGCTATCAGTGGGGAGGAGAGCAGAGTAATGTAGCCAATTCATAGAGTAACTCAAGTGTTTTTTTTAACTTCCTGAAAAACAACTAATAATTTAACTATATGTGCAAACGTTTTATGATGTCGCTGTTGTGAATGTCTGTGGACATGTGCTGGCTGGACAGGAGGCTCTACAGGGGCGTGAGGGGGGGACAGGCCGATACATACTCTTAGAGTTTGATTAATAGGGAATATAATATAAAAATATAGTGCTAAAAATAAGATACACTCTACAGACATTCACAACAGTGATTGCAGAAGATAGGACACAGCGGCTCAGACACCCACTGAATGGAAAGGGGCACTTTAATGTTCTGTATGGCTAATACTAAAGCCAATACTTTAATATTCTTTTCTGCATGTTTAACAATAGTGGGTGCTGGCCTAATTCGGCCCTGCTCCCGTTGTTAGGTGTTAATGTGTTGTTAAGTGTGAATTTGTACCTGTTTCCCTGAGGTCTGGCTTTTTTTCTGGAAAACCATAACTCTGGTCTTGTCCAGATTGACTGTCAGTGCCCAGGTCTGACAGTGCTGCTCCAGCAGTGCCAGGTTCTGGCGCAGCCTCTGTTCTGTGGACGACAGCAGGACCAGGTCGTCTGCAAAGAGCAGGAACTCGATTTCTGTAATTAATGCAGATCAGTAAATCAAGGGACAAAACAATTGTTGCGCCCGGCTCCTCAATGGGCTTTGACGTGCTAATGCGTTGGTTTAACAGTTCGGGTGTGGCAAGCCTCTGATGTCTCCCGACTTCGTCAAAAGGAACCTGCCTTTCATTGGACGGGAAAGCAAGAGCCGACCGCTACGCCGCCCTCGTGTTTCGAAATCTTGTGACTTTTTAAATTTACTGGGGGTGGACCACGTCTGTAAATTTCGATGGGTCCAGAGGCAAAAGTCCCTTGACTTGCAATCTCCGGGAAACCATTAGTAGCATGGTGAATCGGAGATTCTCAACCCTTACTTCGTGCAACTGGAAAAGAATACGTGATCGGATCAACAGAAAGCTTCGTAGAAGGAGGTGCTCTTTTCCTCTAGTCTAACAGTCTGTCCACAAACAAAACATTCCTGTTAGACAAGAGGAATGTAAAAAAAAACAATTACTTTTTGTCAATGATAACCGGTGTGTGTGTGTCTCTCTCTGCTGGATGTCTCTCTCACTCTCTGCTGAATGAATAAAAGCATTTTATTAAAAACGCGTTTGCGTTTATCTGGTATTTACTTTGGTCCTTTTAACTGTTTTTCCATCTACTGTATTGCTTTGAGATGCCACTTTTAAAGGTGATATGTAATATAATGTTTTTTATTATTGTTATAGAGAAACATGATCAGATTTTCCCCAGTTCAGAAAAAAAGATCTAAAGAATACTAGTTTGTCACTCTTTTCATCCCCTCTCTGCTAAATGGCAGAGTCACATGAAGAGAGAGGTGAAACAGCCCTACACAGCCCTGTCGCAGTACACAAATATAATTATATCTTATTAATTTCTTTAGATACGCGATTCTTTTAATACAGTCTTTGCGGTGCTCTTGAGGGTCCTTGTGATTTTTCGAGCTCTGGTTGAATGATAAGTGTCGCAGTTTAAATAATTTTTATAGTTAGAAATTATGAAACGCTCTGTTAAAAGCAAGGGAGTTTTTATGTCCGTTGCAGTAAAAGAAAATGCCTGACAAAGTAGGGCTTGGACAGATTCCAAGTGCATTTTTGCAATTTACGTTGCATTGTCCATTGTGCTGCTGTAATACAGTTTAAAATAATTCAAAGTCTAAACTGTATCAGCTTTATTTATGGGTTGCAATTTAGAAAAAGTCAAAAACCGCACTCAAAATGCAATTTAGAGCTTTCTGGCAAGAGGAGACACCCAAATTAATAATGTAACATGCCACTGTTTGTGCATGAACAAAGTTATACTGCTATTTCCTTAGATACGCGATTAAAAAAAAAAAATTGAAATTTGAAATTAGTTCTTTGTTTTCCTAATTTGCTGATTATGCCTGCTGCGATCCACTCCTACCCTCACACCTAAAGAAGACTATTTTAAATTTCTTTGCGTGGTCCATTGTGCAATTAACCCTTGTATGTGCAGTCCTTAAGGTGATATCACATAAAGGTTATACTGCTATTTAATTGGATACACGATTAAAAAAAAATAATAAAAAATTGAATCCCCGGCGGAACACATTCCATAAGAATCAGTGCTTTTATATATCGCCTTTAAAGGTGGCTTCTCAAAACGCTTTACAGGATAAAAACAACAATAACAGCAACAACAACAATACGTATTTCATTGCACTTTGAAAACCAAGTAATAACTTAACTATATGTGCAAACATTTTATGATATGTCGCTGTTGTGAATGTCTGTGGATTGTATCTTATTTGCCTGTCTGTCCTGGCTCTCTCGCTCGCCCTCCCCCCCTCTCCCCTCAATTCAATTCAATTCAAGGTGCTTTATTAGCATGACAGATGGGTGCAATCAGTGTTGGGTATTTACTTTGCTTTGAGATTCCACTTTTAAAGGTGATGTATAAAATCAAGGCTTTAACTTGCTTTAACTCCGCAAGTCTGAGTTCTCGTGTCTGTCCTATCCAAACCCGAAAGTATTACAATATGTATCTTTATAGCAGGTGGTGTACAACTTTTTAGCATAGATTACACTTTTATAAAATTTATTTAAGAAATAAAAACGATTACAATCTAATCTTTCCACGTTTGATCCAAAGATCCCAAGAAAAATAAATCTAAACTGAGAGAAAGTTATGCTGAAAGTTTATTAAGATACCTAGAAGACAAAGATATCAATTTATGTTGCATTTGTCTGATTGTGAATCAAAAAACACATACATTTAAACCCGCGTTTGCGATTTAAATCAAAACGCGATTTTAATCAATATAAATGTTTATATTGTAACGCATAGGTGACTATTCATTGTTATTAAAATGACTTAAATTCGATCATGTTGTGATATTTAGAAATATAAATTTGTTTGGTGCGAGTGAGGTTTTATTTAATCTCTGACCAAGGGAAACGTTTCATTTTTTCAAAGAAATGTTTGTTAAAAAACAAAGTAATGGCTTCAGCTGGATTCGAACACCCACTGTGTGATGTGTGAGGCAGGAACCTAACCCACAGCGCCACCAGCAAGGTCGCATGAGGAACACTGAAAAAGCCCTACAGAAACATTATCAACAGACAATGTACAGCGTGTACTATTCTTGTGTTGCGGTACAATATAAATTATAATTATAATATGAATATAATTATATCCTTATTAATTTATTTAGATACGCGATTCCATATTATATTCCCTTTAAATCAAATTCTAAAAGTATGCTTGTTGACTCGGTATCAGGTTAATTAAAGACTTCAATGCTTAAAATGTTTAGGGAGAAATGGAATACTGGTGTGTATTTTTTCTTTAAAGTACCGAGACCAGCCATATACTGTATGTTTATGTTCCAGAATTAATATCGTTTATGGCCTTCACACGCGTTACAGTATGCTCCTATTCTTTTTATGCTCAGTTACTAAGATTTCCCTTCAGTGGTAAAATATCATATAAATATTCAATACTAAAATGGGCACAGTAAAGACGTTTACACCGCCCGTGAACAGCGCGAGCCAACACACCGCCGCGCGCCCGAGAGAGAGAGAAAAGAGAGAGAGAGTAAGACCCAGGGGTGCAGAAGCAGGGAAATATTTACAAAGAAAACGGATACCTCCCCAGACTGTACGCCCGCTTCACTTTGGGACAGCCGCACTGGTCAGCGGCCTTCCTAAACCCCGCCCTGACCACTGTCACTCCTGTCCTGCTCTTCCCCGCGCACCCCAGCCGGGTGCTCTTCGGCCTCTGCCTGGGGCGAATGTATATTTAGATATTTAGACCCGGCGCGGCACCGAGAGAGCGTCTGCATTTATAACTTAGTTTTTAAAATTAGTCAAACAGTATGAAGCATCTCTTTTTACTTTTAAGTCCCTTAATTATCATTAAGCACAGCTTTCTCACCACTTAGATTACTTTTTGATACCATCCTTAGACAAAGCAGAAACTTCTTGTATTTCTCTCTCGCTCGCCCTCCACCTCCTCTCTCTCTCAATTCAATTCAATTCAAGGTGCTTTATTAGCATGACAGATGGGCACAATCGGTGTTGGGTATTTACTTTTCTTTGAGATGGCACTTTTAAAGGTGATATATAAAATCAAGGCTTGCTTTAACTCCGCAAGTCTGAGTTCTTGTGTCTATCCTATCCGAACCCAAAAGTATTACAATACGTATCTTTATAGCAGGTGGTGTACAGCTTTTAAGTATACATTACACTTTTCTAAAATGTATTTAAAAAAATTAAAACGATTACAATCTAATCTTTTCACGTTTGATCCCAAGCATGCCGCCCCATATATCAGGGAGCACTTTGGATCAAGGCATCATCTCTTTCAAGACGACTATCCAAAACACACAGCAGCAAGGGCGAGGCTTGTAGCAGAAGGAGTGAACTGGGTGAAAACTCTAGCCGAATCCCGAGATCTAAATCCGATAGAGATGGTTTGGCATTCGCTGAAAGACTATGTTTGGAAAACTGCTAAGCCCATCTCAAAGCAGGAACTGATCAATGCGATCTATAATTTCTGGGAGGAAGAACTGACTAACAATTTTATTAACAGGCTGTTTCGTGTTCTTCCTAGGATTGTTGACCGGGGCGGGGGACATTTGGGAATGTGAGTCTGAGAAAGACAGTCTCACGTTTGTGGACAGTCTGTCCACAAACAAAACATTCCTGTTAGACAAGAGGAATGTGAAAAAAACAATTACTTTTTGTCAATGAAAACCGGTGTGTGTGTCTCTCTCTGCTGGATGTCTCTCTCTCTCTGCTGAATGAAAAAAAGCATTTTATTAAAAACGTGTTTGCGTTTGTCTGGGTATTTACTTTGTAATCTGTGGTTCTTTTAACTGTTTTTACATCTACTGTATTGCTTTGAGATGCCACTTTTAAAGGGGGTATGTAAAATAAAGTTTTTTATTATTGTTATACAGAAACATGATCAGATTTTCCCTGGTTCGGAAAAAAAAGATTTAAAGTATACTAGTTTGTCACTCTTTTCATTCCCTCTTTGCTAAATGGCTTTTCATACTAATCTGATCAATCTAACTGCCTGTTTCCTGTGCTTTCTCTATCCTTTAAAATAACCTATTATTCCACAATGCAGGGTATTACATAGCCAGTATCACAGGCCAGTTCACAGGTTTGCATGCATAATTTAATTTTGAAAGCCACTGAGACATCAGGTACTACTGTTGTATTTATGAAAAAGAAACAAAACAAAAAGCTTACTAATAACTGTGCATCCTACTCCTTAGTTAATACAATTGATTATTTGTAAACAGTTAACATTGTTAGCAAAATATTTTGAATTATATTTTACCCTGTTTTTTCTTTGGTTTTGTATTTAACTTATTAGGTGATAGTCAGATTTAATGTATATTTGAAGAATGAAAATATATTTTTACAAGATGCGGGGAAAAGTACAACAACTTATTACAGTGCAAAATTCAATATTATTGATTACTAATAGTTTATGCTTACACCTAACTTTCTTAATTAGATGTATTTAAAACAGTGAACTACTGTAAGTGTAACATAACATTCAGAAATACAATTGAGAATAGAGTTTGTGGTGCTTGTATAGATGAAACATTCCTAAAACATATAACGTAACAAAATTAAAGACGATTAAAATCTGTAATCTTTCCACTTGTATGTCATCGGAAAATACAAGAAGTTTCTGCTTTGTATAAGGATGGTATCAAAAAGTCATCTAAGTGGTGAGAAAGCTGTGCTTAATGATAATTAGGGGACTTAAAAGTAAAAAGAGATGCTTCATACTGTTTGACTAATTTTAAAAACTAAGTTATAAATGCAGACGCTCTCTAGGTGCCGCGCCGGGTCTAAATATCTAAATGTACATTCGCCCCGGGCAGAGGCCGAAGAGCACCCGGCTGGGGTGCGCGGGGAAGAGCAGGACAGGAGTGACAGTGGTCAGGGCGGGGTTTAGGAAGGCCGCTGACCAGTGCGGCTGTCCCAAAGTGAAGCGGGCGTACAGTCTGGGGAGGTATCCGTTTTCCTTGTAAATATTTCCCTGCTTCTGCACCCCTGGGTCTTACTCTCTCTCTCGGGCGCGCGGGCGGTGTGTTGGCTCGCGCTGTTGGCGGGCGGGGGCGCGGGAGAGCTGGGCTAGCAGGTGGTGACGGAGAAGAAAAATAAAGGCTTTCACTTCCTTTATCTCCGCAAGTCTGAGTTCTAATCTTTCCACATTTGATCCCATTATCCCAAGAAAAATAAATCTAAACGGGGTGAAAGCTATGCTGAAAGTTTATTAAGATACTTAGAAGACAAAGATACTGTATCAGTTTATGTTGCATTTGTCTGATTATGATTAAAAAAACACATATAAACACATATAACACATATAAAATCAAAATGCGATTTAAATCAATATAAATGTTTATATTGTACCGCATACTGTACAGCCTCCATTTCTCTATAAAAATTTAAAAGATCGTGTGCGCAGCCTAAGAGGGGGGGTCCAGTGTCAGTGACAGCTGACAATCCTCCATACACCCATGTGAAAAATTAATAATGCCAATGTAAATGTCGTATTTACAATTTGTTGATAATAGAAATGTTAAGTTCTCTAAGGCTTTGTGATAGTTGACCCAGGCAGCAAAAGATCAGCTGCACTGGTAAGATGTGACACCGAAGATATGATTAATAACCTTTTAAACCTGAAGGGAGATCTTAAGGGATCCCCCCCTCACACACACAATAGAAGCAGGAAGCAGAAGCAGGGAGCATTGTCAGAAGGGAAGAAGGTGACTATTCATTGTTATCAAAAATGACTTAAATTCGATCATGTAGTGATATTTAGAAATATAAAAGTCAATTAATTGTCCATAATATTGCTATTCTATTTTTTCAAAGAAATGTTTGTTAAAAGAAAAGTCACGGCGCCAGCTAGATTTGAACACACAACCTGTAAGTTTAGTAATTAGGCACGTAGACCAGTGGGCTACTAGGGAAGTCGCATGAAGAGAGAGGCGAAACAGCCCTACACAGCCCTGTCACAGTACACGAATATAATCATATCGTTATTAATTTCTTTAGATATGCGATTCCATATTATATTAGCAGAAAAGCTTAAAACTACCACTTTTTTACATGCTATTTCACGTTAGTTAAAGAGTTCGATGCTTAAAATGTTTAGGGAGAAATGGAATACCGGTGTGTATTTTTTCTTTAAAGTACCGATTCCTGGAATCTAACTGGCTGACACCCTTCTGAAGTGGTTCCATAATATCTGGTATACGGAAAGGAAAGCATTGATAAAAAAAGCCTGGATTCTCATGTATCTAATATAAGTATCTTTTAATACAGTCTTTGATGTGCTCTTGAGGATCCTTGTGATGTTTTGAGCTCCTGTTGAATGATAAGTGTCGCATAGTTTCAATCATTTTCGTTGTTAGAAATTATGAAACGCTCTGTTAAAAGCAAGGGAGTTTTTATGTCCATTGCAGTAAAAGAAAATGCCTGACAAAGTAGGGCTTGGACAGATTCCAAGTGCTTGTACAAATGTGCTAAAGAAATTAGCAAAAAAAGTCATTCCTTTATCGTATTGGCTAGCTAATGTCCTGTCCTCGTTAGTTAGATCTACGAAATGCTGTGGTGTTTGTCAAAGAAGAAACTAAAAGTATTTTCGTTTAAAATGATGGTTAGAAAGAATGTGGACCAGCGTAATACTTTGAGTTTACAGCTTGTCCAAAGTCATTCATTATTAATGCTATTAGTAATATCTTTGGTAAAGGCTTTGATGCATAAATATTTCTGATAAAGGTAGGTTGTGTACTTTTGTCCAACTGAGCAATCTTTCTTTCATAAAATATACCAACTTTTTAATGACTGATGATTAACATGCTGTAATACACAGTTTAAATTTAAAAGCTCAAATGCTGTACATGAGAGGTTAAGCTTTATTGGCTCCTCCTGGTGGTTTTACAAGGTGATTCCGGATACTTTCCCGCATGACGTCAAATGACGCGATATACCGTGTGATACTGGGTTTTGATGCGACACGCCCGCCGGGGTATACCGCGAAATACCCCACCCATTTTGAATGGCTGCATCTGTATGTGACATAAAGTTCATGCAAAGATTAGTGAAGCAAACTGTTAACACACTGCCCATCTAACTGTGTCTCAATGAGCTTACCTAGTGATACATGAGAAACTGCACAAATGTACAAGAAAGCATAATTTCCCTGTATAAATGTGTAAGCGAAAAGTTTATAAATAACATGCAGAATAAGCATCTTATATCTTAGATCATGGCCCTTGGCTTTAACACGTTCCACATTTACATTCCGGGCGTGAAGCCAAATTCAAGCAACAAAACTGCATAGTTTGCAGAAATACAGAAATAATATGATTGTCTCACTTGTCCCTTCAAGTATATATTTATATATTAGATTAATATTTATTTGCAGTAAAATATAAAATGAAACACTTTTAGTATTAAAATGAGGTTGCTCAAGAAGGATGATGTTTTAGTTCAGTAGTAATATCTTGCCTACCAAGCCATTGACCTGAGCTTTATTCCCAGTCCTTGTGCAACTGGTGTTTTTAACAAAAATGGGATAATTAAGCCTTTGAAGAACTAAAACAAACATGAAACATATAAACTGCCCCCCTCTTGCTTAAACCTTCATTAGAGGTGTTTTTATCATGTAAATTGACTCAGTAACCAATTATTCCAATCACCAATTAGCTGAATCGTAGACATAGGTACTAACTATCCAGAGTGTAAAGACTAGGAATAAAGGGCAGCTACACAAAACAACAAATGTATATAATTTTTTAGATTTTAAATATAAAAATATCAGGATATTTATTCTGAATTTTAGAAATAATTGCAAAGTGTTCCACAGAGATCTGTTTATCCTCCTTTCAATCATGCTGCCATTCCCTTCCCTCTAGGAATGGGCCAACGAAACTAGCCCAAGGTTAACTTGCATCTGAATAAAAATTGTAAATGTTTAAGGGTGAGAACATATTGTAATGAGTTTAGTCTGTTTTGAATTACCACTCTATACACAGTAATTTTAGAATTAACCCTCTGGACTTTTGTAAGCTTCAAAGCTAGTGGAGAGTTCACCACTAATGCTGTTTTACTTGTTCTTTTGTTCTTTGTCACCAAATTAGAAAACAGATTCTAAACATCAGGAAAACAGATTCTCTGTGTTATCTCCTATCTCATGCTTACTTTCAGTTCTGTAAAATAAACTGTTTAAAATACAGGTTCTGTGTGTTAGGACTGGACATCTCTTTATCGATGCTCCTGCAGTTTTGTTTTCTTTCAAACACCTGATGTTCAAAAGACATATATTTGTGTGGGGGCAGCCCAGATTAAGAAAAAAAGCACATATACTAAACATAACATCACTTTATTAGCCCTATACAATTTCTTGCATTAGGAATTCATCTTTTTGCATATCCCAGCTTGCTCTCCATGAGACATAGACAGGGAGAGAAGCTTGGGGTCAGAGCACAGGGTCAGCCATTGTACAGCTCCCCTGGAGCAGTTGGGGTTAAGGGCCTTGCTCAGGGGACCAACGGAGTAGGATTCCTCTGCCAGCTGCAGGATTTGAGCTGGCAACCTTCCAGCCAGTTCAGAATGGAGCAGTACTATATTTGATAGTTTGAGACATCCTCCCTGAAAGAAGAATTTTAAAAAAGGAGCTGGAGGGATGAAAAAGATCTGTGGACACAGTCTTAACTTTCCATTCCACTTCTTGTATGAAAAGGTATTAGTTTATTCTAACAAATACATAAACGTATAAACTTATGAGGGAATTGGATTATACAATATGTTTTGTTACAGGCACTACATACAGATGTAGCCATTCAAAGTGCGCGGTACAAACCCGTACCGCGGGCTTTTCCCTACATCATAGCGTGTCATAGTATTGAATATTTATATGGAATATTCCAACTAAAGGGAATTTTTAGTAGCTGAGCATAAAAAGAAGAGGAGTATAACACATCTGAAGATCATAAACGATATTAATTTAGGAACATAAACATATTACTGTATGTAAAATGTACTGTATATGGCTGGTCTTGGTAGTTTAAAGAAAAAATACACACCAGTCTTCCATTTCTCCCTTAACATTTTAAGCATCAAAGTTTTATAAAACGGTCTCCAAATATGCGATTGCTGTATAGAATTAATTTTAATTTTAAAAATGTTTTTAACACGAAATTTAAGCTGTTAAGTTCCTCCGCCTGAGAATATAGTCCCTCGTTGCTACGCAACACAGAAACACAGCAACAGGTAACTAGCAAAGAGAGGACTTTAGCTAGCCAATATGATAAAGGAATAAATGATTTTTTATTTCTTTTGCACATTTTTTTGAACATTTCCATCGATTGTACAAGCACTGAAAAATTGTCCAGTCCCTAGTTCGTCAGGCATTTTCTTTTACTATAACAGACATAAAAACTCCCTTACTTTTAAAAGAGCATTTAATAATTTCTAACAACGAAAATAATTTAAACTATGCGACACTCATAATAATGATAATGTTGCTTTATTACCCTTATACAATTTTTTTCTGTTAGGAAGTCGTCTTTTCGCATACCCCAGCTTGCTCTCCATGAGACAAAAACACACAGACAGGGAGAGAAGCTTGGGGTCAGAGCACAAGGTCAGCCATTGTACAGCACCCCTGGAGCAGTTAGGGTTAAGGGCCTTCCTCAGGGGCCTAACGGAGTAGGATTCCTCTGCCAGCTGCAGAATTTGACCCAGTAACTTTCCAGTCATAGGCATAGATCCTTAACCACAGAGCCACCGCTCAACCACATTCAATGAGAGTTTGAAATATCACAAGGATCCTCAATAGCGCAACAATTTCTCTGTAAACTGAAAAGTTAGAGTTGTGTATTGCTTCTTTTTACACTGCCAATGTTAATGCGACAGAAGATATTATTAATAATGTTGCTCTTTCGGGCTTATGGTGTATTGGTCGTTAGTGAAAAGATTTAATCATTTAATATCTTTACTGTGCACATTTTAATCCTCTTAGTATTGAATATCTATATGGAATTTTACTACTAAAGGGAAATTTTAGTAGCTGAGCATAAAAAGCAGAGGAGCATAACACATCTGAAGGTCATAAATTATATTAATTTAGGAACATAAACATATTATGTAAACTGTATGTTTCTGGTATTGGTATTTTAAAGAAAAAATACACACCAATATTCCATTTCTCCCTAAACAACTTAAGCATCAAAGTCTTACATGTGGTTATTTCAAAATGTTTTTACGTGTTCCTTCTGACCATATTACTCTATGTGTGTTGCTGTTTCAGTGCCTGTCACATGACTTGCCTTGGTAGTGTCACGGCTTAATGACTGGTATACAGTATAAGCCTGAGGTCGGGTGTTCGAATCCAGCAATCGCTATGTGTTTTCTTTTAACAAATAAACATTTCTTTGAAAAACTAAAATAGCTAATATTATGGACACTACAGTATATTGACATTTTTTATATTTCAAAATATCACAACATGTTCGGACTGTATGTACACAGAGGTACCGCAGGGTGTACTCTAGGGCGCAAATACACGCTTGGCGCTGCATGGTTTTCATCACTTTCTGCGGGAGTGCTGGCTGCGCCGAATTAAACCAGTTTCACAGGTATTTTCAAAGTAGAAGGGGGTGAGTTTTGCAGTGAAAGACACCTCCCCCCAAGGACACATGTTTTCTTAGAAAAACAGATTCACAGCGCGAAGCTGTGTCAGTCTTCTGTGTAAAAAAAAAATCGGTTTGAACACCATTGGTGCTGTTTTTAATAAGCTGCTGAGTAAAAGCACAGGAATCTTCCTGCTGTCAGCAGTATTGTGTATATAAAATTAAAAAAACTTGCAGCTTACTCAAAAATACTAAGATGATCACGAGAAAGTGTATTGCATGTCTAATGGTCTAACAAAAACTACAGTATGCTTAAGAGTTGTTAAACCGGTTTTTATTTTTCGGCACAGACAACTGTAACGTTGCCATAGCCAAAATGTAATGTAGTGTGCTCTCTGAAGGCACCAGTTCTGTAGGGTTTGGGCATTTACTGGGACAATTATTAATTGTAGCAGTAAATCACAAAATTGATTATTTTGATGGCTTTAGAATCCAACCATGCGACATAACTCAAACAATGCACACACACCGGTACTAATACACGAGGATATATTTATTAATACATAGAATATGCATGTAACAGATCTTATCGAGAGGGTTATCAGAATACAAAAGATATATATTCAGTCAGTTACAAAGTGTTACACATATCAAGAGGACATACGTTCAGTATATCATTCATTTAGACCATTTCGTAAATGAATTTGGTTATAACTTCTACATTAGATACTCAAAACAAGTACATAACTCTTAGGAATTAAATTGGTATCAACTGGTTGGGATAACAATTGAATTCTCGAGCTGCAATGCATTGAAGTTGAATACTCATCCAATCTCTGGGGATTCCGATCTCCTCCGGGCACAAAGAACAGTTGCAGGCTGTTGCTGTCCAATCCGCGCTCTGTGGCTCGGTGCCAGGCTGTGCTGTGCGGCTTGCGACGGTGCGCTGCTGATGCTCACTGTTGGCTTTAACTAGCAAAGTTTGTGCACAGGAGAAAAGATGACTGTGGGTCCAAGCAAGTCAGGAAGAGGACCGGTTCGTTCCTGATGAAGAGCTAGTTCTGAATAGTGATTCAGCTGTCAACAGTTCTGACCTGTTCATGAGGCCTGCTGCTGGTGCTAACCTCGGGTGGATCCTCTGGTTACTCTCTGGCAACCTCCGCTCTAGACTCTTAGAACAAAGGAAAGTTCTGGCACTCGGACACACTGGCCGTTCCGTGGTTGTCCGGGCTGAGTCTCAGGATGGTCAGGAGGCGCGCTGCGAGAATGTCCTGCCCTTGGGAGCCTTCTGCTCCTGGGCCGTCCTGCCCTGGAATTCTCCTTTGAATTCCCTTTAGAAAGTCTCAGAATTCCCTCTGAATCTACTGAATCTCTCAGGCTCTCTGTGTTGCCTGTTTTTACCTGGAGGAACTTCAGCTCATTGATTGGCTGAAAGTTCCATGGGCATCAGAGTCCCAAGTGGGTTACTCGGCCCTACCAGTCCCTGATTGGTTGATCAAGGTGAGATATGAGTCACTTACTCCTGAAACTTAGGAATGCAGTCCAGATGTCCATCTGGCACTCCCTAGACAGATAGGCACCAATGGATGACCATTGATCATGATAGCCAGGCTTAGCTAAGTGCATCCCCCTTTGGGAGCTGTCCTTATCAAAAGAAAACATCTTGCATGAATAGTTTCTCTGTGGCTGCACCACAGAGATGAACAGAGAAATGGGGCCTCATTTGGGAAGGCTCAGAACACTTAATTCTTTCTTATTAATAAGCCTCGCCGCTACACAACTTTGCCTGCTAGAGCGCCACAATTCACACTCAACCACATCACAGATCACATATCAGTCCCAGTGTATGAGATATTGCTTTTTGATCTTTGATCTGAGCTTTAATAGAGAGCTTATCTCTATTAATATAACTATCGAGTGGTATTAAATGCAACTTTTTTGTATAAATGACACTTTTCTAAAATTTATTTTGAAAAATAAAAACGATTACAATCTAATCTTTCCACGTTTGATCACATGAGGAAGTACAATACGTTCCTGCTTTGTTTCACGACGGTATGAAAAATCAATCTAAATAGTGAGAAAGCTATGCTTAAAGTGAATTAATGGACTCAGAAGACAAAGATAATGATTTACATTGCGTTGTCAGATTGTGAACCAATAAACGCATTTTAAAGACCACTAATGTTCACAGCTTGCACATAAAACTATCAGTGAGCTTATTCTCTTTTTTAAATCTCAGTTTTTTCATCGATGCGTAATTACGCACTAGCTGGAATCCGAGGGGATCAATGTGTACACATGTTGTGATATTAAGATATTTAGAAATAATGCCACCTCGCCGCGGTTCTGGAGGGAATGGCCTGCCAGGCATTGCTGGATGTACCCAGGGACCAGAGGTACAACTATGCGGCGTTGGCGTCGGCCCTCTGGAGGTGTTTCGGCGGGATTGGCCCAACGCCACTGCCTAGCGGGAGAGCCACTGGGTCTGGTCGCCACAGACTTGGCCTACTTAGCCTGCCAGGGTTACCCTAATCTCCCGGAGGATGCCCACTGGGAGATAGCTCTCCAGGCATTCCTCCGTAGCCCTGGCACTGACTGAGGTGCAGCGCCACATGATCCTAGCCGCGCAGGTCTCCTTGGAGCATGCCCTGGCTCTTGCTGAAAGGCTGATGCCGTATTCGAGGGAACCGGTGAGTACCAATGGAGGGGTGCTCCCTGCTGGGCAGCGAAGGCGGCGTTAGGAGAATCAGATGGGGAGGAGGAGACGGCCAGCACAGCGACGCCAGGAGATCAACGACGGCAGTTCTTCTGCCACCGCTGTGGGGAGAGGGGGCACATCGCCCGGGCGTGCCGGGCGCTAGAGCCCCGGGGACTCCGGAGGCCGTTGGGAAAAGGGAGCGGGGCTGCCCAAATTGGGGGAGGCTGCCCTTGAGTGTTGCTACTCCCGCTCCGGAAAGCCAGAAGGAGAGCTTCACCCTGCCTGCTGCCATGGGAAGGGTTGGCCACAGCCGGGGCTTATTTCTTCCTTGCCTCATCGAGGGCAGTCCCTGCCATGCCCTCGTCGACACCAGTTCGACCATCACCCTGCTGCGGCCTGGTGTCCAGCCGGGCACCGAGGCAGCCGGACCCCCAGTATGGGAATCCACCAGCCTGCGCCTGATGATGGTGACGGGGCAGTATGCAGAGGTCTTCGGCAAGCGGGCGCTCACCGTGCAGTTTAGGGCTGTGAGGGTGGAACACCCCTTCTACCTCGCCCCAGTCCGCGAGGACTGTATCCTGGGGTTGGAGTGGTTGCAGCAGGTGGGTGGTTGCCTTGACTTGGGCCGGCGAGAGTTGGTGGGCAGGGGGAATGTATCAGTCTCGTGGTGGGCGGGGCGGGAGGTGTCCGGGGCACACGGGTTAACCGGAGTGGGAAGCGTAATACTTTGAGTTTACAGCTTGTCCAAGGTCATTCATTATTAATACTATTAGTAATATCTTCAGTAAAGACTTTGATGGTGGCAGTTCAAACGCTTTACATGAGAGGTTGAGCTTTATTAGCTGCACCTGGCGGTAATTCCGGATACTATTATCTTACTTCCGGTATTATGCAGTATTGTACGGTATTTTACGGCAACCCGTGTTATACCGCGAATCGCAAACCGCGTTTTACCGCTGTATAACCCGCTCATTTTGAATGGGTGCATCTGTACAAACCTTAGCAGTTAATATAAAATCTGCAAAACAAAATTGGAAATTCTACACATGCAAACTTCAGTTGTATTTGAAGACATCTTTATTTATGAACTAAACATTTTTTTTACAGAATTTCATCTTTATTGTGCAGATGCAGTCATTCAAAATGCGCTGTAAACCCCTTACTCCATGAAATTATCTGCAGTTTGGTGCGTTATACCGCAGTACGTGATTGGCTGGCGAAAATAACTGACAGGCGGCACTCATGGTGCATTGGTTAATAGTGAAACAATTGCTTCATTTTATCACTTTACTGTGCATGATTAAATCCGCTTAATATTGAATATTCATATGGAATTTTACAAACAAAGGGAAATTTTAGTAGCTGAGCATAAAAAGAAGAGGAGCATAATGTGTCTGAAAGTCACAAACAATATTAATTTAGGAATATAAACATATTATGTAAACCGTATATGGCTGGTATTGGTAATTTAAATAAAAAATACACACCTGTAGCGGTGAGGCTTATTAATAAGGCAGAATTAAGTGTTTCTGAGCTTTCGCAAATTAGGCCTCATTTCTCTGTTCATCTCTGTGGTGCAGCCACAGAGAAACCATGCAGGCTGATTTAGGGTTCCTTTGATAAAAGACAGCTCTCAAAGGGGGATGCACTTAGCTAAGCCTGGCTATCATGATCAATGGTCATCCATTGGCGCCTATCTGTCTATTGAGTGCCAGTTGGACATCTGGACTGCATTACTAAGTGTCAGGAGTAAGTGACTCATATCTCACCTTGATCAACCAATCAGGGACTGGTAGGGCCGAGTAACCCACGTGGGACTCTGATGCCCATGGAACTTTCAGCCAATCAATGAGCTGAAGTTCCTCCAGGTAAAAACAGGCAACACAGAGAACCTGTGAGATTCAACAAGATTCAGAAGAGGAGATTCAGTAAGATTCTGGAGAGGATTCTGTGGACTGTTCTAGAGGGAATTCAAAGGAGAATTCCAGGGCAGGACGGCCCGGGAGCAGAAGGCTCCCAAGGGCAGGACATTCTCGCAGCGCGCCTCCAGACCATCCTGAGACTCAGCCCGGACAACCACGGAACAGCCAGTGTGTCCGAGTGCCAGAACTTTCCTTTGTTCTAAGAGTCTAGAGTGGAGGTTGCCAGGGAGTAACCAGCAGCAGGCCTCGTGAACAGGTCGGAACTGTGGACAGCTGAATCACTATTCAGAACTAGCTCTTCATCAGGAACGAACCGGTCCTCTTCCTGACTTGCTTGGACCCACAGTCATCTTTTCTCCTGTGCACAAACTTTGCTAGTTAAAGCCAACAGTGAGCATCAGCAGCGCACCGTCGCAAGCCGCACAGCACAACCTGGCACCGAGCCAGAGAGCGCGGATTGGACAGCAACAGCCTGCAACTGTTTCTTTGTGCCCGCAGGAGATCTGAATCCCCAGAGATTGGATGAGTATTCAACTTCAATGCATTGCAGCTCGAGAATTCAATTGTTATCCCAACCAGTTGATATCAATTTAATTCCTAAGAGTTATGTACTTGTTTGAGTATCTAATGTAGAAGTTATAACCAAGTTCACTACGAAACGGTCTTAATGAATGATATACTGAACGTATGTCCTCTTGATATGTGTAACACTTCGTAACTGACTGAATATATATCTTTTGTATTCTGATAACCCTCTCGATAAGATCTGTTAGGTTTACATGCATATTCTATGTATTAATAAATGTATCCTTGTGTATTAGTACCTGTGTGTGCGCGTTGTTTGAGTTATGTCGCATGGTTGGATTCTAAAGTTATCAAAAGAATCAACTTTGTGATTTACTGCTACAATTAATAATTGTCTCAGTAAGTGCCCAAACCCTACAGAACTGGTGCCTTCAGAGAGACACTACATTACATTTTGGCTATGGCAACGTTACATATTTGGCGTCCCTGAACGGCTATGAATCACTACACACCAGTATTCCACTTTCTTCATAAACATTTTAAGCATCAAAATCTTTCATTCAGTTACATACTGTGGTTATTTTGGAAAAGTTTTTACGTGCTCCTTCTGACTATATTAAGTTTATATACTTCATAAAAAGTTATAATGTTTTACCCTTTTCTATGATTACTTGTGCTCGTTATCGCAGTAAAAAAACGCATACTTTTTAGAATTTAATTAATAGGGAATATAATATGTAATCGCATATGTAAAGAAATTAATAACGAATTTAAATTCATATAGTTCAAATTATTACAGTGCTACACTTTCTTTGTAAACATCTGCATCAATTTGACTCATTCACCCATGATTACTTGGAAACTTTTTGACTGCACTTTTCAGCTATAGCTTTAGGGGTCAAGTGGCGCATTGGTGTAATGGCTGTTGCATATGACTCGCATGCTGGAGACTGGGGGTTTGAGCCCAGCTCTTGCCATGAGTATTTATTTTAACAAATAAACATTTATTTGGAAAACTAAAATAGTAAATATTATCGACACTATATTGAATTTGTTGGTATTTCTAAATATCACAACAAGTTCAAAGTTAAGTGATTTATTAATAACAACTAATATTTTCAAACTGCTTGTATTTTAAAATTGTATTGTGTTTGGGGTGATTTGTCACTGTTTTCACAAACTTCAATTTATTAAACATCTATTTTAATTCCAGAACTCCCTTTGTGTTCCATGTTTAACCTTTTCTATAAATACTGCTCATTATCGCAGTAAAAAAACTCATACATTTTAGAATCCGCTAAATAGTAAATAAATATAGATACATACTTTATTGATCCCGTAAGGGAAATTGCAGTGCAACAGCAGCTTAACACAGACAACACAGCAACAGTGTAACAAATTTAATGAAGGAAGAGGGAGGGGGAGGTGTCTTCCTACCTCTATGACTAAATTGAACAACATACAGAGCCGAAAACATTGCCGTCTTCTCCGCTTTAAAGGTACATCCTTGTGGAAGAGTTTTCACCTTGAACGTTTGCCCACCAGCTAACACACAGAAGCAAACTGAAAACAAAATGTACTTGCAAGAATACATACTTGCTTTATACTGTTATACTGTTTAGTGTATTAAAACTAACACTGTTTGGGCACTACACTGTGAGTAACGCTGCCCACTTAACCTCTTTCCCACAAATTTCACAGGGGGAAGGTCACGTAGCTGATTTACAGCTGGATACAATTTTATCTTACCTTGTGAAAGCAAAAATTCAGATTTTTGTCAACATATTTACTAAAACTATCCATCTCAGTAATCTCACTGTGTTAATCTTACTGTACCCCTATTGTTTACTCAATGTTCACACTCCCAGTAAAGTAAAAAACCTGTTTTCCGCTTTATCACCTCACACCAAAGCAGATGGAAAAGTGCAGATGGTCATTTATTTATTTCACTCTACATTACTCTGCCCACCCCTTGACAAAGTTGATTAAAACTCATTCAAAAGGGTGTGGTGTGTTAACACAAACTCTGCTTAACAGAGCCACTTGTAAGTCCATGGCGACTTTCTGCTCAATTAAATAAAGCTACAGTACAGATCGATTTTAAATTTTTCAAGCAAAATTAGCTGTTTGTCAAAATTAGCTACTTTGCAAGCAGTACACGACTTCTCAAAAGGTACTGAAGTAAGAGACAAGATGTTAAAAGGGTTAATAACTTAAGTCAGTTCTGCCTGAAAATTAGACTTCTAAGCAACAGGGGTTTATGGCAGGAAAGGGGGTTAACTGATAAGGATTCCAGATGTGAGCAAGGAACCCCCTGGGGGCATAATCTTAAACTGACCATTTGGCCAGGGCCTCTTAACTGGCCAAATACCATGACCCCCCCCTTACCATAACATCAAATGACGTCTGAAGCAGCAAGCAAGGACTATATAACCTAAAATTTTGTACCGGCACATGGAACAATACTTCGGTTTTGTTGTTTCTTGCGGGAAACAAGACTTCGGCTTTATTGTTCCTTGCATGCAATAAACTCATCTGTTTTACTTCATCTCGGGATCAAGAACCTTATTCCTTCTGTTACAACAAATTTGGCGTAGTCGGCAGGATGCCCCTGAAGGCGCAGAACTTCCCATCGGCAGGAGAGACGGTCAGCGCTCACATTACTAAGAAGTAAGGACTCCTCTTTTTTAAAAAAAAGTCCCGACTCTCTCTGACCGATTGGGAAGTCTCTGCTCCCTGCGAGAATCGCCTGAGATGACAGAGTAAACGTGAGTTCCCGAATTCCTCTGGCCCGGGGAAGACACCGGTGTATGTAATGGGTTGTTTGCTGTAAGCCCAGAATTTGGTCTAGCAGGCGGTCCGCGGTATTGTGTACAGGCGTTCGAAGCTGGTGTATGTCTTAATTGCGCGTGGAGTTTTTGAATGGGTTTTGGACCTTTACCGCGAAGTTCAGGACTGGTGTCGGCCTTAATTGCACCCGGAGTTCTGAGGCTCAGGATCGGTGTGGGCCTTAATTGCGCCCGGGGTTCTGGAGCAAGTGGTGCATTAAATGCACGTAATTCAGGACTGGTGTGGGCCTTAATTGCCCCCGGAGTTCTGAGGCTCAGGATCGGTGTGGGCCTTAATTGCGCCCGGGGTTCTGGAGCTGAGTGGTGCATTAAATGCACGTTTAATCCAGGATTGGTGTGGGCCTTAATTGCGCCCGGGGTCCTGAGATTAGCTACGCCTTGATCGTGCACGGATTGGCGTGCCGTGGTTTTTTTGTTTTAAAGGAAACAGAAGTAGGAGATATATATATGTATGTTTTTGGTGTTTTCCTTGTTTGTGAAATACATATACACACGCACGACACTAACATAAACACACCTCATAATAAAAGAGCAAAGCATTAAGTAGCAGGATTTAAAGGACGTTGAGACCCGAGAATCGCCCTGATTGAGCGTGTGTAAGTCCACCCCGGGGCAAAAGCAGCGATGCTGGGCTTCTGGGGATGGTGAATTACTGATCAAGAAAGGGGGTTTTCGAGGTTTCGTTCCTTACCTGTGAACAGTGTGGTGTAAGTCCTCTCTAAAGTCTCTGAGAGGCATTTAGATCTGGAGGTAACAGACGCCCTTAGCTGAATGAGTGCAGGAATGCACAGGTTTTTCAAGTGAAAGCATCCCCTTACTGTATGAGCTGTTACCTCACACACGATAAAAGTAAAAGAGACCGAACATGTGTACTAACTGATGGTTTGAGAAAGTGGTGGAAGGGTCCGTTTATATATTGGAAAAGTGTAAGTAGACGGAAAAGAAGGAGAAAAATATGGGAAAAGCTGAGTTTGTCAGAGGGAGTTTAGGGCGAAGATGCCTGTAAAGAAAGCATATGAGTATTGATTGGCAAAAGCGCAAGCATGTAGCTCCCACCCTGGTGTAGGGCCGGCACCAGTGGTGGCAGATACATGAGAGAAAAGAAAAGAAAGAAATTGGAATGTGACTTCTTAAAATTGTGTTTACGGGAAAAACAAAAACCCGAAAGAAAAGATACTTTACTCGCTACAAAAGAGTATGAACAAAAGCGAAAAGAGGCAGTGCAGGAGAATCAGAAACTAAAGGAAGAATTAGTTCCTGGTTGCACTGCACTAGTTAATGTGTTACAACCATCAAGTAAATTATATCTTGCTCTCCCATAGGGGAACAGACAGGCAGGAAATGAAAATAATTGGGATCAATTCCCACAGTGACCATATGGAGACGGGGGGTCCGAGTGGGATGACACCTGGTACGAGTGTAATAGAGATGGTACAGGGACTCCCTTCTTAAAGGGAGGGCGCCCGCAGATCTGTACTGTACTCTCACCCGAAGTGGGAAAGGACTTTATGTAGCGGGGGCTGGCGCTGTTGATGACAGTCACTAAGTGTCTCGCACCCCGTCGAGGGGGATCCGCACTCGCACCTACCTTCCCTGATTCCCCCATACGATCAAATCCAAAACCGGAAGATATTGACCGGTAGGCTAAAGTACCGCATCCGAAATTAGGAACGCACCGAACCTGGAGTGCGCTTCAGGAATTAAAAGGATTCATGTAGAAAGTAAAACAAGAATACAGCACATTGTAGTACGTAGAGAAAAATATATTCTCGATGTGTATGTGTGTTTTATGAATTTGTGTGCCGGCATGTATGTGTGTAACTGAGTTTTGGTATACTAAATGACGGTGTGAGTGTGTTTAGCCAGCGGGACTGGCTAGAGACTTAACTAAAGAGACTTGACGAAAATCAACTTAAGGAGATTGGAAAATATAAGAGCGTCTGAAACGTATAAGTACAGTACAGGTGGACGTAAAAGTAGTTAGATAAACAGTTTTTGTATTTTTATACAATTAGTTGCAATAGTGGAAACAATTTGGATTTATTCGAATGTCTCGAAACCAGACATGCTGAAACGCTGTAGGTTTAGAATCGAGACTGGGGAGAATAATGTCTTGTGAGAAGATCTGTTTACCTAACGATTAGATCCTGTAAATCCCTTGTAGCCTCCCTAAATCTGTCCCAGTCCAGTGGATAAAAATGTACTGTTAATGGAGTGTTGGTTTCTCTGTTAGGGGATACTGGAGCACTACTGTCATGCTTGTTTCACTCCTCTGTTCAACAGTGTGCTATAGAGTAATGTATATGGGGAGACGGCAGGAAGCCGCAGGAGTATTGGGGCAGCAAGTTTTACTTGCCGAGTACCAGATTTTAATGGGTGGTTTTATCCCAGATCTATTGGGTTGGAATATTATGCATTACAAAGAATGACTATCCAGAACAGGGTATCACGTGGCTTCAACTGACTGTGATCACTCAGTATGTTGATGGTATTCTGAGTGCTTCCCCTGACGAGGAAACCCACAAGTCTGAGTTGCTTCAGCTTTAGAGTGTCTAATAGAAGCAGTTATGATAAGGCCCTTTTGTGTCTAGCATTGTGTAATTTTAACAGGGCCTGGGTGCAATGTGTTTACGGGGTGAGCACAACTCTTAACAGATCTGCTTAAGGGGGGAGTGCAGTACAAGGACAAGATTGCCTTGGTTCCCGTAGCAAAAGCCGCCTGTAATAATTTGAAACAAGCTCTCTTACAGGTGCTGAGACTGGGGTTTCCTCAGATGGATCAACCATTCCTTTGTATGTAAGTGTGGACAAAGGGTTCTGGGCAGCTGTGCTGACGCAGGAGCATGGAGGTAGGCGCTGTTATACCATTCGATACTGTAGCCAAAGGGTGGGGGACCGTGAAAATTTAAGAAAATGTAATACAGTTTACTGATGGGTCCTCTCTGATGCATGAGGGAGAACAGAGAACAGGCTGAGCCGTTACAACAGAATTCGAGGTGCTAACAATCGGAAAATGCCCCTCCACTGCCTCAGCGCAGCAAGCCAGTTAAGAGCACTGATGGAAAATTGTAAAAAGAAAGATGTTAAAGGGTTACTGTATATGTATATAATGTATGTATTTGTTGCATGTAGGCCACAATTCTGGATGGCTATGGAGAAATAGGATTCTCTCACAACGGCAGGGACTCCAGTTAAGAATACTGGGATTGTCTCTGAACTGATTTGTAGTTTTACAGCTGCCGACAGAAGCAGCTTGAGTAAGGTATAAATAACACAATAAATAAAGAATTCCAGTAACTCAAGGTAACAACCATGCAGATGCAGATGCCAGATGAGCGGCACTGGGAGAGCGGGAGTCTAAGACCCCTGTGAAACCTCTATTGGGAAAAAGGGAGAATTCAGGTTGAGGCCTTTAATAGATGTTTAATAGTGGTTAGAACAAATGTAAAGAATGTGGGGTTGTATGATGATGGGATGTGGGCTGGCACATACCCAAGTGTATGACAAAGATGATCCCATGGTACGGATTGCCCTGCCCCTTGGATACTGATCTAGGGGCAGACTACACTGGGAAGGTATGCCAGGCTGTAATTGCCTCACTAGGGGTAAGTTGGAAGTCACATTGCCCCCATCACCCACAGTCTGAAAGACCAACTAAGGAAATATCAACTGAAGGAACACCGTGGGTAGATGCTCTACCTGCAGTCCTGTGCGGTTTGCGGGCTGGTGCAAACGGAACTGTGAGACTGAGCCCATTTGAGATCATCACGGGCAGCCAAAGAAACTCCCTGGAGGCCAAGTTTGGCTAACGCACTGATGAATTTACTAACTCTCTATTAAAGTGTTGTAGGTTTGTTAACTGAAGCGGTGCACAGGGCTCGTGAACAGGTGCCGGATGCTTGGGGACCTCCAGTAGAGGGGAGACACGACCGGATACCTGGCGAGTGGGTGTAGGTGAAGAAGAGATACCCTGCCAGACATTGCAATCCTGCTGGGAGGGACCATATCAAGTGCCACTAACTACTGACTGTGCCATCTGAGTGACAGGATGAGATCGCTGGATCCGCGCATCGCACTTTCACCGACCCACGGCACCAGAGACTGAGTGAACAGAAAGAAGGATGTTGTTACCGTTTCTGTGTCTGATGCTTCCTAAGACCAACAATGTGCTTGTTAGGCCTGAGGAGCATTACTGGGGATATGGTATCAATACATTCCGGGTGTTCGCATATCTATTCAGCCAAAAAAATTATAATCGGAGTTGGGTCAATATTGCTGTTCCAAGATCCTGACGATAGATCTCCACATGGCTGAGGTCTGCGTTTGGGTCCTGGGGTAGGACTTTATGTATTTGTAGGATTAGGATTGTTTTATGTGTATAATTGTAACTATCACTTGTACAAAAACATCAATAACATCTTGTTGTAACCGTGGAACGCACAATGTCATGGTAATGCATGCCTGTACATCTAAAAAGGAAAGATCTGCCCTGACATTGTATGTGTAAAAATAGGCAGTCCTGACGTATGCCATATTTTATAAGGGGGGAATGAAGTAAGAGACAAGATGTTAAAAGGGTTAATAACTTAAGTCAGTTCTGCCTGAAAATTAGACTTCTAAGCAACAGGGGTTTATGGCAGGAAAGGGGGTTAACTGATAAGGATTCCAGATGCGAGCAAGGAATAATCTTAAACTGACCATTTGGCCAGGGCCTCTTATCTGGCCAAATACCATGACCCCCCCCTTACCATAACATCGAATGACGTCTGAAGCAGCAAGCAAGGACTATATAACCCAAAAGTTTGTAACAGTACGGGGAACAATACTTCGGTTTTGTTGTTTCTTGCGGGAAACAAGACTTCGGCTTTATTGTTCCTTGCATGCAATAAACTCATCTGTTTTACTTCATCTCGGGATCAAGAACCTTATTCCTTCTGTTACAACAGTACCTTCTGTCTCCAGTGCAAATTCAAAGTTTAGTTTTTATAATTTCCGAAATGTGAACGATATGCCTCAGGAACTTATTATAGTATTGTAGTGAATACAGTTTGGGCAGGAAAATCAAAATATCGCCCCCCTCCCAGCTGGGTCTTGCCTCCCGCTGTTCCAAAGCCATATGGTTTCAAAGTAAGTGCAAAATATCTTTTCTTACTCCAGTTATTAATCCAATCTATTTTTACTCATCCGGCTTTGTAAAAAATATAGCCAAAAGGATTGCTGTAAAGGTTAAATGCCAAGCTGAAAAGAAAAGATTCAATGTGTCTTCTCTAACTCCTCTGTTTACAGCTCATCCATGGTCATTCATTATTAATATTGTAATGAACAGCAGGCCTACAGATGGTGCAAGCCGGTTGCAGTGCGGTGACAGTACCGCCCTCTGCTCCCCTGCACATAACAAGGCTGCTGGCCGACGGTGCTGAAGGAGGTCTTGTGTAGCTCAGCTGGAAAAACAAACCTCTGTTGAGCAACACAAGAAACCTGAGTTTGAACTCATGTGGTGAAGGTTGAACTGGGGTAGGAGCAGTGAGGGAACAAGCCCAAGAATCTGAATCTGTTGCAATGTTATTAATAATATATGCCATATTGTATTTAATTTGAATTTATTTTACAAATATAAGAGATGATACACAATGTGTCGTAGGGGCAAGGCTTATTAATAATACAGGAATTAAGTTTGCTGCTGCCTTGCCAGTCTCTCTGTCCCTCATCTCAGTGGTGCTGGGCATACCATGTGGACAGTTTTTCTGTTTGATAGAGTTTCCTCATAAGGATCAACTCCAAGGGCTGAGATTCTCCAGCCACCCTAATGAATGGTCATCTCTGGCGCCTTACTGTCTGAGAGATTTCAAGGGAGAGTCTCATCCCAAAGTGTTTAGAATCCTAAGGTCACCCTAGTTTGACCCCACGTGGGTCTCGGATGACCACAGACCTTTCAACCAATGAACGACCGTAGTTCCTCCAGATAAAAGAGGAAGCACAGGGCACAGAAGATGCTGTTTTAACAGAAAGAATAAGGTTCTGGATCCCAAGATCAGTTAAAAAGATGAGTTTATTGCATGTAAGAAACAATAAAGCTGAAGTCTCGTTTCCCGCAAGAAACAACAAAACCGAAATATTGTTCAAAGTGCTAGTACGTACTTTAGGTTTATATATCCTTTCCTGTCCGCTTCTGACGTCATTAGTTATTATGGTAAAGGGGGGAGGTCACGTGTTTAGCCAGTTTACAGCTTTTTGGCCAAATGGTCAGGGATTAAGTCCCCAGGGGGTTCCCTAGCTCTCCTAGCTCGCATTTGGAATCTTTATCAGTTCTCCCTTTCCTGCCATAAACTCCTGTTGCTTAGAAGTCTAATCTTCAAGCAGAAAGGACTTAATTTAAACCCCATCTTTACTTTTACTTCAATGCCCCTCCAGGACATTCCCAGACTCATCTCTGACAATCACGTGATGGCCAGTGTGTCCAAGGACTTTACTTTGTTCTAAGAGTTGAGACTGCATGTGCCCCAGTGACAACAACTAGCACTGGGTTTTATGTGAACTGGGACTCCAAAGCTAAAACAGTTTTCCATGAGTTATTATAGTCTGTTTTTGTAGCTGGCTCCTATCCAATTTATGTTAACTGTTATCCACTAGCAGGCAAAGTGAACTAGAAACTACTGACTGCTATGGAGAAATATTAATACCAAGTGTAAATAATTGGATCTAGATGAAGATAGTGTGATAAAAATGACTATAATACTTGATGTAGGGGTGGATATTCATGGGAATAATTAACTTGGTAAAACTTGGTAACTGTCCTTACTCAGTTTAACATTACTTAATCTAAATGGAACTGTATAGTAATGTTATGCAATAAATAGTAATGTTATGTTTTGGAACATCACAAATGTAGGTCAGTTCCAATGTTTTTGGCTCACATGCCTAATGAAAATCTACATTTTGTGCATAGTGAAGCATACAGTTACTGGTCCCTTTTAATAAATTTAAGTTATTTTAGGGATTTAAAATTACTAAATGTCACTCACAAAATCCAAATTATTGTAAATATGTTTTGGGTGTCTTTGTTCTCTCATATCATAGCTAGAAGTCAAATAATATAATAAGACCTTTGCATGACCTTTATTTTTTTTCCTCATGGCATGAGGACACTGCCTTACAGAGTTAACATGCATGTTTATGTTGCTTCAGTGAAAGCAGTGCTCTTCAAGCTTAAACTCCAGGTGGATGCTGCACATTGGTGGTGGTGGAGGGGAGTCCCCATTACCTGTAAAGCGCTTTGAGTGGAGTTTCCAGAAAAGCGCTATATAAATGTAAGCAATTATTATTATTATTATTATTATTATTATTATTATTATTATTATTATTATTATTATTATTATTTAACTGTGTAAATCTGCAAATGTATAATAATTCTTGAGAACAATCAGGTAAAGTATACCTCCTACTACAGCATTACCTGTCTCACTGAATTTCTCATTCTACACTTTTCCTTTGTCATACCCTCATACCCACTTTTCCACACTTCTCACTCTGCAGGGGCACACAGTATCCTCAACAACATCAAAGGGGGGAAGAGGGGAAGCAGGAGATGTGAATACACTGTTTCATATCATCACTAATCTTAAACATTTATAGTTTATTGTTTTTTAATACCACTTTCTTATTTTAGATTTTAATTCTAAAAATATATTAGACATAGTTTCTTTAATGATTAGTATTTAAGAACAAATATGCACAAAATACCTCAATTGTGATTCTGTTTAAGGGCATCTTTTAATTCTCTTATTTTCTCTGAACATCCAGAAGATTGTTGATCTGACTGCTAGAACTGCTTTTTACTCCTGCCATTGACAGTATTCACATTTTATGTTCATTCATTCTATTTATTTAGGATTAATGTTATGTGAATATTTAATGTACTGTGATTTATAAAAATAATAAAAATCATCAACACAGTATGTATATCATATATTATATTTTACTATTGGATAAAGACTATTGGTCTTTATTTCTTTACAGTACAACGGGTGCATTTGGTCAGGAACTGAACCTTCTAGCTGGCATGTGAAAATTCTACCTTTGAATCAAAGTGTCACTCAAATTAGACAAGTTAAATTAAAACACAAAAGAGTTACTTTTTCTATTTTCTACAAGAGTTTTTATTAAATATTCCATTACAACAATCACAACAGCAAAATGTAGTTAAAGAATTTGATTCAGAAGATTATTACAAAAGTAGAATATGCTACCACTACTAGCTATGAAATATATTATATTACTATACATAAATTAATATTTTAATGAGATTAGAAACTTATTTGTATTTTCAGCTACCAAAATTTCCCTTTAGTTGCATGATTCCATGTTGGTACAAATAGGGGGTTACAAAAATAGTGAATATCAGGAATAACTGAACAGATCAATCAATACGTAAATATATAACCCCAACCATGTAATGATTTTGTCAAGAATATATACCAAGCAGTTGGTATAGTTAGAGGCACATGGATTATTTGTTCTTTGGTACAGATGTGGTGAAAAGAGGCTCACTGTGTTAAAAAAAAATATATTTATAATGACAATACTCGCACTAAACTACACACAGCATAAACATACAACACACAGGTTACTCTATTTACAAATTTGCAAATAAAGCATCCCAGAGACCTAATCTCAGACTCCTACTCAGTATTTGACTCTTAAATAATGCCTAGCAAGACCAAAAGAAGAGATGAACTGCCTTTTAAACTAAACAGAAAAAAAAACTGTACTAAAATCTTTCTCTGTATACAAGAGGCCAAAAAATGAATAAAAACTAACTCCCTTATATTTTATCTCCTCATTTTTAACCGAGGGATTTTTACACAGGAAATCAGAGTTCCCTAAAATCACAGAATAGCAAGCTTGATTAACGGGGTTAAAAAAATTAGCTCCAATCTGGTCTTTCCAATAGATGTCTTTCCAGTCTGATACAAGGAGCTCTCACCTCTTGATTTCCTCTTTCCCTTCTTGTGTTGTTGTCTGCCTGTTTTAAGCCTTCTTCCTGGACTGTTGATCGACACTTAATAATTTACCCAGAACTTAATTAACTAAGGAAAGACAAAGGTAAACCTTTGCTTTGATCAACGAATCTGGGACAACTAAATTACTGCAAACATTCCCTTGCTTTGAAGCTGGAAATTTTGACACTAGTTGGTGTTCCTCAATTTGTCTAGATTTACTTCATAACAATTTTAATATTCCATATTAAGATGATTTAATGAATTACTACAATAAATTAAAAGAAGCTAATGATTTCACAAACATCTAATGCACCACAATAATAATATAGTGCCATCTATCAATCTTCTCTGGACATTGAAGATTCTGTGGGCAGTGCATTTTGCCATGCCATTGAGTTTTGATGTGCAATCTGAGTGGCCGCATCAGTATGTTATATTATCACATGCATTAGAAGATGATTGTCAGAATAATGACAAGAATGATCACTGAAAAACCAGTGCATGCACTAATCAAGAATGTGGTAACAGAAATTCTGCAGACTGGGACTAGAGGCTGTCTCTAAGATGAAGTACTAGGCTTTTCCCACTTTTGTCACAATCGCTACTCCTCCTCTTAAGGGCGCTCCAGCCCTTCCTCGTTCTCTCCCAGTACCCACACCTGTTCCCTATTTCAGCTCCTCCTTAAAAGTCAGACACAGACGTCACTCGAGGCTCCTCATTGAATCCCGTTTCGTGAGAGCCCGTGTCCCGCTGCGTCTGGATCCGTCATGGTTTTAACCTTCTGTTCCTGATCCCTCCCCACGCCGGTCCCGACCTGGTTCATGGTTTTAATTTCCTCGGATAGATCTTTTGGCATTGGACTTACTCTTCTGTCTTGGATTACCTGTTTGGATTTCTTCATGGATTGTTTGCCCCGGATTCACTCCCCCTGGACACCTGCACCCTTGGACATGCCCCCTGTCTCCATACCCTCTCCTGCATGACTTTTTCCCCTGTGTTTCCTCACAATTCTGTATCGTGTCGTCAGCATAGGGCCTGGAAAGAAGTGTTTGTGACAACTTTGCATAAAGTGTTCTGTGACAAAGAATTGTTACACACCCTCCTTGTATTTACTTACTGTATGTTTCATTTTTTTATCTTTCCACAAAAAATATAAAGGAGGGTTATTAAATCTTTGCTATCCTCTCACATTGTTATAATTACTAGTTTTACAAATATGGGTTCCATAATAGAAAATATCAGAATCGACTAAGTGGGTTAATAAATAATTAAAATAAATAATCATAATCCCCAAGATATAAAGATTTTGCAAATAATATATCTGGATTATTTGAATGATTGGAAGCACCTGAGTTCTTTTTTTATTGGCACAGCTTTGGTGAAAAAAAAAAAAAAATAAGTACACACAAAGTTGGGTTATACAAATAGTTTATGTTCAGTCATTACTAACAAATAAACAACATACAACAGCAACATACAAGTTACGCTATATACCAACAATATGTCTCAGTCTATGTCCTGACCAAACAGAAAAAAAAACAGATTACTGCCAAGTATTCAAATCCTATAAGACAACAGTCCCAAAAATAGAGATCAACCTGCCTTCTGCACCAAACAGAATCCAGCCTAGAAATATATCTTTATATATAAAACTGGATGCTACAAAATGAATGGGAACCTGTATCACTATTCTAAAACTGCATCCACCAACCAGGAGAGACTTTTTTTAACCTAGGGATTCTCTATACAGAATGGTAAGCTCTCTTAACAATGGTCAAATACTTACAGATGCAGCCACTCAGAATGTGCAGTAATACTCATTGCCAAGTTAGAGATATCGCGGCACAGTGCAGTATACTTTGCTGTGTGGTTCACTGTCCAGAGAGGATTGAGAGAGGATCGATAGGTGGCATTTGTGGTGCTTTAGATGTGAAATGATTGCATCATTTAACCAGCTTACTTATATTATTTCTTTAAATCCACTTAATTTTGAATATTAATATAGAATAATGTAAGTAAAGGGACATTTTGGTAGCTGAAAAAAATAACAGACTCTTAAAAGATGTTTAACATCACTGAATGTCATAATTATTGCATATAAAAATGTTATGTGTTATGTTTTATAAATGTTAATGTTATTGAAGTGGGACATGTATATATCTCACTTATCCAACATCACAATATCACCACTTAAGCACATTGTGAGAGGTGTTGATGGGAACTGTTAATTTAACCTCAAACAAAAGTTACACTAAGATGCCATAAAGCTGACTTGCTTTAGCAGCCCCAGTGGCTTAACGCTACATAATAAAAGCCAGGAACAACACGCACAAACAGGATAAACAAGACCAATGTCTGCTGCATATCAAAGGACAGAACCTAGAGCAAGAGTAGGACTAGAAGTAATTACATATCAAAGAACAGGACAAGCACTCAGATTGTGAAACAAACTTTCTTCTGACTGTATATAAAAACTGGGAAACCCTTGCAGTTTGTCTGTTCTGTGGGGCAGACCCAGCACACATTGTCAGACTTATTGAACTCAATAAAACTGAATCTGCACAAGACCGTGTCCTGCTCCTTTGATGAAGAATTTCCCACAACAATTGGCATAGTCGGCAAAGATTCTCCAGGTCTCTGATAATTCCCAGACAGCACACAGGGTGAGTATATATTTTTATATATAGTATATATTTTTTATGTTACCACTGTAGTGTGCTCTCACAAGGCACCAGTTCTGTAGGGGTTTGGGCATTTACTGGGACAATTATTAATTGTAGAAGTAAATCATGAAATTATTCTTTTAATGGCCTTAGAATCCAACCAAGCGATATAACTCTAACAACACACACACACAGGTACTAATACACGAGGATACATTTATTAATACATAGAATATGTAAGTAAACCTAACAGATCTTATCGTGAGGGTTATCAGAATACAAAAGATATATATATTCATTCAATCACGAAGAGTTACACATACAGATGCAGCCATTCAAAGTGCACGGCACAGACACGTACCGGAGGTAATTGGCTACGGCCTCTCGCATCATGACGCGCGATGACGCAAAATACCACGGTACGTGATTGGTTGACCGACAGGGGCACTCATTGACCGACTGTCGTTCGTAGAAAGATTTAGATGTCTTTACTGTGGCCATTTTAGTATTGAATATTTATATGGAATTTTACCACTGAAGGGAAATCTTAGTAGCTGAGCATAAAAAGAATAGGAGCATACTGTAACGCTTGTGAAGGGCATAAACAATATTAATTTTGGAGCATAAACATACAGTATATGGCTGGTCTCGGTACTTTAAAGAAAAAATACACACCAGTATTCCATTTCTCCCTATACATTTTAAGCATCGAAGTCTTTAACTAACGTGATACCGGAGTCAACAAGCATACTTTTATAATTTGATTAAAATGGAATATAATATGGAATCGCATATCTTAAGAAATTAATAACGATATAATCATATTCATGTACCGCAACACAAGAATAGTACATGCTGTACAGTGTCTGTTGATAATGTTTCTGTAGGGCTTTTTCAGTATTCCTGAGTGACCTTGCTTGTGGCGCTGTGGATTAGGTTCCTGACTCCCACATCACATGTTGGGTGTTTGAATCCAGCCAGAGCTGTGACTTTTTTTTTAACAAACATTTCTTTGAAAAAATAAAACTTTTTCCTGGGTCAGAGATTAAATAAAACTTCGCTCGCACCAAACAAATTTATATTTCTAAATATCACAACATGATTGAATTAAGGTCATTTTAATAACAATGAATAGTCACCTATGCATTACAATATAAACATTTATATTGATTTAAATCGCGTTTTGATTGTTTAAATATTTGTGTTTTTTGATTCACAATCAGACAAATGCAACATAAATTGATATCTTTGTCTTCTAAGTATCTTAATAAAGTTTCAGCATAGCTTTCTCCCCATTTAGATTTATTTTTCTTGGGATCTTGGGATCAAACGTGGAAAGATTAGATCGTAGTCGTTTTTATTTTTTAAATACGTTTTAGAAAAGTTTTAATCTATACTAAAAAGCTGTACACCACCTGCTATAAAGATACATATTGTAATACTTTCGGGTTCGGATAGGACAGACACAAGAACTCAGACTTGCGGAGTTAAAGCAAGTTAAAGCCTTGATTTTATATATCACCTTTAAAAGTGGCATCTCAAAGCAATACTGTAGATGTAAAAACAGTTAAAAGGACCACAGATTACAAAGTAAATACCCAACACTGATTGTACCCATCTGTCATGCTAATAAAGCACCTTGAATTGAATTGAATTTAATTGAGGGGGGGGGCGGAGGGCGAGCGAAAGAGCACAGCCAGGACAAACAGGCAAATAAGATACACTCCACAGACATTTACAACAGCGACATATCATAAAACGTTTGCACATATTGTTAAATTATTACTTGTTTTTCAGGAAGTTAAATAAACACTTGAATTACTTATCCAGTCTCTAGAAATAAAAGCTAGAAAAACAGGTTTCAATTCACATTATCTGCCGAGCCTTGTTTTGTCAAAGGACAGCACAAAAAAAAACAGACAATACACAGGGGGTAGGGCAAGAGAGAGAGAGAGGGTGGGCGAGTGAGAGAAAGAGTTTTTTGCCCTCTGTCAAAAAAACCCAAATAACTCGGGGCAGAGACTCTGGGGGGATCATTGTGTGGTACAGAGCGGAGCTCAGTCACTCCAAACAAGTAGTAAAGAGGGAAGAGTCAACAATTGATTTAAGGATGACATGTCAAAGTGCAACGAAATACAATATTGTTCTTGTTGTTATTGTTGTTTTTATCCTGTAAAGCGTTTTGAGAAGCCACCTTTAAAAGCGCTATATAAAGCGCTGATTCTTATGGAATGTGTTTTCTTTCTTCTTTTTTTCAGCATGGAATAAACCTATTACTTGATTCTTATGGATGCCCGGTTCCGCCGGGGATTCAAAAAAATTTTTTTTTTTAATCGTGTATCTAAGGAAATAGCAGTATAACCTTCTTCATGCACAAACAGTGGCATGTTACATTATTAATTTGGGTGTCTCCTCTTGCCAGAAAGCTCTAAATTGCATTCTGAGTGCGGTTTTTGACTTTTTTTAAATTGCAACCCATAAATAAAGCTGATACTGTTTAGACTTTTAATTATTTTAAACTGTATTACAGCAGCAACATAAATTGCAAAAATGCACTTGAAATCTGTCCAAGCCCTACTTTGTCAGGCAGTTTCTTTTACTGTAACGGACATAAAAACTCCCTTGCTTTTAACAGAGCATTTCATAATTTCTAAGTACTAAAATTATTTAAACTGTGACACTTATCATTCAAACAGAGCTCAAAATATCACAAGGATCCTCAAGAGCACAGCAAAGACTGTATTAAAAGAATCGCGTATCTAAAGAAATGAATAAGATATTATTATATTTGTGTACTGCGACAGGGCTGTGTAGGTCTATTTCACCTCTCTCTTCATGTGACTCTATTCAAAAGCCATTTAGCAAAGAGGGAATGACAAGAGTGACAAACTAGTATACTTTAGATATTTTTTCTGAACCAGGGAAAATCTGATCATGTTTCCCTAGAACAATAATAAAAAACATTATTTTACATATCACCTTTAAAACTGGCATCTCAAAGCAATACAGTAGATGTAAAAACAGTTAAAAGGACCACAGATTACAAAGTAAATACCCAGACAAACGCAAACGCGTTTTTAATAAAATGCTTTTATTCATTCAACACAGAGTGAGAGAGACATCCAGCAGAGAGAGAGACACACACACCAGTTATCATTGACAAAAAGTAATTGTTTTTTTTTACATTCCTCTTGTCTAACAGGAATGTTTTGTTTGTGGACAGACTGTTAGACTAGAGGAAAAGAGCACCTCCTTCTTCGAAGCATTTCATTGATCCGATCACGAATTCTTTTCCAGTCCCACGAAGTAAGGGTTGAGAATCTCCGATTCACCATGCTACTAATGGATTCCCGGAGATTGCAAGGCAAGGCACTTTTGCCTCTGGACCCATCAAAATTTACAGATATGGTCCACCCCCAGTAAATTTCAAAAGTCACAAGATTTCGAAACACGAGGGCGGCGTAGCGGTCAGCTCTTGCTTTCCCATCTATACCGATGCACTGCAAGTACAACCCCCCCTCCTTCTCTTGAGTGATGGGTAACAGTTGGATATCTGGGAGAATTATTCGTCCCACTGGCGTCTGTGAATTCCACTCTGTAAACGGTGCTTCCTGAGGGGAGATAGACGGTGGGGACAGCATCAACCAATTCCTGCGCTGTGGTGAGCAGAGAGGCCGGGATGGAGTGTCCTGAGGCGGTGTGTGATCTTTGGTGGGCAGAGCTTCCGCCAGGCATTGCAACCTGCATGGCAGGGAGAGGCACTTATCGGGAGACAGCTGCTCAACTGTTTGACTGCTGGAACATACTGTCCCCTTCTTCTGCATTTTCAGGAGTGTCTCTAGCCTCCCAATCCTCCCCAGTAATGTGTCGTACTGCTCCCGCTGCTGCCGAAAAGTCTCCACACAGGTGGTGCTTCTACAGGTTGGCACCCTGGCCAGTGGCCGAGAGCAGAGACCCACGGCCTGTGGCAAAATAACATAATTAATGTAAGAAATAAAGTCACACAGTAGTATTCATCAGTCGCGGAACAGACGTCAAAATAAAGTTTTCTTTTTATCCGTCTTACCGCTTTCTTTTTTACTGTCCTGGTGGTAGATTTCGAAAATCGTTTCACCCGTGCGGTGTTTTCTTGAAGAACAGGCTACGAGGAAATAATTGTAATTGAATTTAAAATTCAATATGGCAATAATACTTTGTAATATGCACTGTAATCGCGTATTTCAGATGAAGTCTGCTGTATTTGCTTACCCTTCGCACTTTGGAAGCTGGGGCGGCAGAAGCACCCAGTCTCTTCCCGTAAAAGGTCTTGGTCCCCATACTGTACTGTGGTCGCTGTAGTGCAGGTTCGCAGTTTTATTTGTGATGGGAGCTCACCCAATCCCTTGGTGTATTTATGCTATATTCTCATGTACGGCTAGAATGTGTTCATTGTCTTCCAATGAAAGGCGGGTGCCTTTTGCCGAAGTCGGGAGACATTAGAGGCTTGCCACACCCGGACTGTTAAACCAATGCATTAGCACATCAAAGCCCATTGAGGAGCCGGGAGCAATAATTGTTTTGTCCCTTGATTTACTGATCTGCATTAATTATGGAAATCGAGTTCCTGCTCTTTGCAGACGACCTGGTCTTGCTGTCGTCCACCGAACAGAGACTGCTGGAGCAGCACTGTCAGACCTGGACGCTGACGGTCAATCTGGACAAGACCAGAGTTATGGTTTTCCAGAAAAAAAGCCAGACCTCAGGGAAACAGGTACGAATTCACACTTAACAACAACACATTAACACCTAACAACGGGTGCAGGGCCAAATTAGACCAGTACCCACTATTGTTAAACATACAGAAAAGAATATTAAAGTATTGGCTTTAATATTAGCCATACAGAACATTAAAGTGCCCCTTTTCCATTCAGCGGGTGCCTGAGCCGCTGTGTCCTATCTTCTGACAGTCGCCGTTGTGAATGTCTGTAGAGTGTATCTTATTTTTAGTACTATATTTTTATATTATATTCCCTATTAATCAAACTCTAAGAGTATGTAATGGCTTGTCCCACCCTCCCGTCCCTCTCTGTGTACAGTAGAGCCTTCCGTCCTGGATGGTGTAGCCCCTACAGCTGTGTCTGGAGAGAATCCAGGGTATCAGCTTCAACCACACCGCTCTGCAGCTTGTTCCCCCCTCCCGCCCCTCTCTGTGTACAGTAGAGCCTCCAGTCCAGCCAGCACAGGAGGGGCGGGAGGGGGGAACAAGCTGTCTAGCCGTGTGTAATGCTACAGAACCCTAAACAGACAATACACACTAGCCGAATATTTGACAGAGATATCCAGACACAGCTGGATGAGCTCCACCAGCCAGGACAGGCAAAAAAGATACAGATGCAGCCATTCAAAATGGGTGGGGTATTTCGCAGCATACCCCGGTAGGCGTGTCGCAGTATCACACAGTATCACGGGGTTAATCTCGTCATTTGACGTCATGCCGGAAAATATCCTGCATCACCTTGTAAAATCTTCAGGAAGAGCTTAACCTCTCATGTACAGCATTTGAGCTTTTAAATTTGAACTGTGTATTACAACATGTTAATCATCAGTCATTAAAATGTTGGTATATTTTATGAAAGCAAGATTGCTCAGTTGGACAAAAGTACACAACCTACCTTTATCAGAAATATTTATGCATCAAAGCCTTTACCGAAGATATTACTAATAGTATTAATAATGAATGACTTTGGACAAGCTGTATACTCAAAGTATAATTTCTTTAGCACATTTGTACAAGCACTTAGAATCTGCCCTACTTTGTCAGGCATTTTCTTTTACTTCAACTAACATAAAAACTCCCAGGGCGTTTCATAATTTCTAACTACGAAAATTATTTAAAATGCGACACTTATCATTCAACTAGTGCTCAAAATATCACAAGGATCCTCAAGAGCACAGCAAAGACTGTATTAAAAGATACTTGTATCAGATACATGAGAATCCAGGCTTTTTTATCAACGCTTTCTTTTCCGTATACCAGATATTATAGAACCACTTCAGAAGGGTGTCAGCCAGTCAGATTCCAGGAATCTGTACTTTAAAGGAAGAATACACACCGGTATTCCATTTCTCCCTAAACATTTTAAGCATCGAAGTATTTAACTTACATGTGAAATAGCGTGTGAAAAAGTGGTAGTTTTAATCTTTTCTGCTAATATAATATGGAATCGCGTATCTAAAGAAATTAATAACGATATGATTATATTCGTGTACTGCGACAGGGCTGTGCAGGGCTGTTTCGCCTCTCTCTTCATGCAACTTCCCTTGTAGCCCACTGGTCTATGTACCCGATTACCAACTCACAGGTTGTGTGTTCCAATCCAGGTGGTGCTGGACTTTTCTTTTAACAAACATTTCTTTGAAAAAATAGAATAGCAATATTATGGACAATCAATTGACTTTTATATTTCAAAATATCACAACAAAATATCACAACATGATCGATTCTAAGTCATTTTTGGTAACAATGAATCTTCCCTTCTGACAACAGTCCCTGCTTCTGCTTCCTGCTTCTATTTTGTGTGTGTGTGGGGGGGATCCCTTTAGATCTCCCTTCAGATTTAAAAGGTTATTAATCATATCTTCGGTGTTGCATCTTACCAATGCAGCTGATCTTTTGCTGCCTGGGTCAACTATCACAAAGCTTTAGAGAACCTAACATTTCTATTATCAACAAATTGTAAATTTGTAATAGAGTAAAATTTTATAGAGAAATGGAGGCTGGACAGTATGCGTTACAATATAAACATCTATATTGATTTAAATCGTGTTTTGATTTAAATCGCAAATGCGTGTTTAATTATATGTGTTTTTTTAATCATAATCAGACTAATGCCACATAAATTGATACAGTATCTTTGTCTTCTAAGTATCTTAATAAACTTTCAGCATAGCTTTCTACCCGTTTAGATTTATTTTTCTTGGGATTTTGGGATCAAACGTGGAAGGATTAGATTGCAATCGTTTTTATTTTTCAAATATGTTTTAGAAAAGTGTAATCTATACCTGCCCAGACTGTACGCCTTCCTAAACCCCGCCCTGACCACTTTCACTACTGTCCTACTCTTCCCCGCGCACCCCAGCCGGGTGCTCTTCGGCCTCTGCTCGGGACGAATGTATATTTAGATATTTACACCCTGCGTGGCACCGAGGGAGCGTCTGCATTTATAACTTAGTTTTTAAAATTAGTCAAGCAATATGAAGCATCTCCTTTTACTTTTAAGTCCCTTAAATACATTGAGTACAGCTTTCTCACCACTTAGATTACTTTTTGATACCATCCTTACACAAAGCAGAAATGTTTTGTATTTTCCGATGACATACAGTACAAGTGGAAAGATTACAGATTTTAATCGTCTTTAATTTTGATACGTTATACGTTTTAGGAATGTTTCATCTATACAAACAACGTAAAACTATTCTCGATTGTATTTCTGAATGTTATGTTACACCTACAGTAGTTCACTGCTTTAAATACATCGAATTAAGAAAGTTAGGTGTAGCACTTTAGATCTTTTTTTTAAATCTGATCATGTTTCCCTATAACAATAATAAAAAACTTTATATTACATATCACCTTTAAAAGTGGCATCTCAAAGCAATACAGTAGATGGAAAAACAGTTAAAAGGGACCAAGGTAAATACCAGACAAACGCAAACGCGTTTTCAATAAAATGCTTTTATTCATTCAGCAGAGAGAGACATACACACAGGTTTTCATTGATAAAAAGTACTAGTTTTTTTTTACATTCCTCTTGTCTAACAGGAATGTTTTGTTTGTGGACAGACTGTCCACAAACGTCAGACTGTCTTTCTCAGACTCACTTTCCCGTATGTCCCCCGCCCCGGTCAACAATCCTAGGAAGAACACGAAACAGCCTGTTAATAAAATTGTTACAATTTTGTTCGGTCAGTTCTTTCTCCCAGAATTTATAGATCGCATCGATCAGTTCCTGCTTTGTGACGGGCTTAGCAGTTTTCCGAACGTAGTCTTTCAACGAATGCCAAACCATCTCTATCGGATTTAGATCTGGGGATTCGGCTGGAGTTTTCACCCAGTTCACTCCTTCTGCTACAAGCCTCGCCCTTGCTGCTGTGTGTTTCGGATCATTGTCTTGAAAGAGACGGTGCCTTGATCCAAACGGCTCCCTGATATATGGGGCGGCATGCTGTGTGACCACAACTTCCTCGAAGAATTCACGGTCCATAATTCCTTCGAAAATAAGAAGTGGTCCCGGGCCTCTTCTAGATATACCCCCCCAGACGTGAACCTTCAGTGGATGTTTGGGCTTTGGCTTGTCCACATATCTCCCCTTTTTGCAAAATGCCATTGTTGAAAACTGTTCCAGAGCCACTGTTGTTTCGTCGGTGAAAAGTACATCCTGAAATGCCTCCCCCTGTTCAATCCATTGGAGTGCTTGTTTGAGTCTTTCCTCTTTGTTTTTTAGCCTTATCATGGGGCATGTGTTGGTTTTTCTGTATCTCCATCCAAGCCTCCTGTGTACTCTTCTTATCGATGTCGGGCTAACGGTCGCACCGAGGTCAGCCCATAGCCGTCTTTGGACTTGCATCGCCGGTAGCTCATCATTTTCATCAGTCAGTTTGTCGATAGCTCACACAATAGGACTTGAAAAAAAAGAGATCAACATTTAGTTTTAAAAATAATGTGCGTAGTTGTATTTACATGCAAGAAAGGTATTTTTAGAAATTTATTTACCTTTGAATCGTCCTCGGTTTAGATTCTCTTTGCCTCCTCTCCCCTTTATAATGTCGTCTCACTGTGCTTTCACAAACGAAGATGTCCATCGAAGCCAAATGCTGTACAATGTCCCGTGTTGACTTCACGTTTCTTTTCATCTTCATTATTTGGTGTGAGAGAGTCTTCGTGATTTTGGCCATTGTCCGTCTCCTTACCAAAGCGATACAGTGGTGCAGTTTGAATTCTGTACCTATATATTGTATGGTATGGTACAGATAAAACTTCCACCATACCGATGAGCTAATACCAGGGAAAGACACTCCTATTTTATTTTAAACACATTACGTCAAGAAATGTGTCTGATGCATTAGCAAGTTAAAACAATTGCGTCGAAAACCTGGGCGTAACACCATTTCCTTTTTCTGATCACTCGCTTTCTGGATACACGTCTCACCTGTCCTGTTCTTTGTTTTCCTGGTTTGCTGATTATGCCTGCTGTGATCCACTCCTACCCTCACACCTAAAGAAGACTATTTTAAATTTCTTGGTGCGGTCCATTGTGCAATTAACCCTTGTATGTGCTGTCCTTAAGGTGATATCACATAAAGGTGATATGTAAAATAATGTTTTTTATTATTGTTATAGAGAAACATGATCAGATTTTCCCCGGTTCTGAAAAGAAAGATCTAAAGTATACTAGTTTGTCACTAGTATACTCTTAATAAAGTCTTTGCTGTGCTCTTGGGGATCCTTGTGATATTTCGAGCTCTGGTTGGATGATAAGTGTCGCAGTTTAAATAATTTTTGGTGTTGGAAATTATGAAATGCTCTGTTAAAAGCAAGGGAGTTTTTGTGTCCGTTACAGTAAAAGAAAATGCCTGACAGAGTAGGGCTTGGAAAGATTCCAAGTGCATTTTTGCAATCGGCCTTATTTATGGGTTGCAATTTAAAAAAAGTCAAAAACTGCGCTCAAAATGCAATTTAGAGCTTTCTGGCAAGAGGAGACACCCAAATTAATAATGTAACATGCCACTGTTTGTGCATGAACAGGGTTATACTGCTATTCCCTTAGATACCCGATTAAAAAAAATATAAAAAATGTTTTGAATCCCCGGCGGAACCGGGTATACATATGAATCAAGTAACAGGTTTATTCCATGCTGAAAAAAAGAAGAAATAATACACATTCCATAAGAATTGACTGAGCTCCGCTCTGTACCACGCAATGATCCCCCAGACTCTCTGCACCGGGTTATTTGGGTTTTTTGACAGAGGGTAAAAAACTCTCTCTCTCGCTTGCCCTCCCCCTCCCTGTGTATTGTCTGTTTTTTTGTGCTGTCCTTTGACAAAACAAGACTCGCCAGCTAATGTGAATCGAAACCTGTTTTTCTAGCTTTTAAAGTCGTGCGATGTGTAAGCCAAGAGAAAAAAGAGCTGAATGACAAGATTTAAGATGTGACTGTCAATGTTGGATTAAAAAAAACACATTGCCCGACGTTTGTTGCATTGCTTGAAAAATAACTTTATTTCGAGAGACTGGATAAGTAATTCAAGTTTTTTTTTTTAACTTCCTGAAAAACAAATAATAATTTAACTATATGTGCAAACGTTTTATGATATGTCGCTGTTGTGAATGTCTGTGGACATGTGCTGGCTGGACAGGAGGCTCTATTGTACACAGAGAGGGGCGGGAGGAGGGGACAAGCCGATACATACTCTTAGAGTTTGATTAATAGGGAATATAATACAAAAATATAGTACTAAAAATAAGATACACTCTACAGACATTCACAACGGCGACTGTCAGAAGACAGGACACAGCGGCTCAGGCACCCGCTGAATGGAAAAGGGGCACTTTAATGTTCTGTATGGCTAATACTAAAGCCAATACTTCAATACTTTAATATTCTTTTCTGTATGTTTAACAATAGTGGGTACTGGCCTCATTCATCCCTGCTCCCGTTGTTAGGTGTTAATGTGTTGATAAGTGTGAATTTGTACCTGTTTCCCTGAGGTCTGGCTTTTTTTCTGGAAAACCATAACTCTGGTCTTGTCCAGATTGACTGTCAGCGCCCAGGTCTGACAGTGCTGCTCCAGCAGTGCCAGGTCCTGGCGAAGCCTCTGTTCTGTGGGCGACAGCAGGACCAGGTCGTCTGCAAAGAGCAGGAACTCGATTTCCATAATTAATGCAGATCAGTAAATCAAGGGACAAAACAATTATTGCTCCCGGCTCCTCAATGGGCTTTGATGTGCTAAGCATTGGTTTAACAGTCCGGGTGTGGCAAGCCTCTAATGTCTCCCGACTTCGGCAAAAGGCACCCGCCTTTCATTGGAAGACAATGAACACATTCTAGCCGTACATGAGAATATAGCATAAATACACCAAGGGATTGGGTGAGCTCCCATCACAAATAAAACTGCGAACCTGCACTACAGCGACCACAGTACAGTATGGGGACCAAGACCTTTTACGGGAAGAGACTGGGTGCTTCTGCCGCCCCAGCTTCCAAAGTGCGAAGGGTAAGCAAATACAGCAGACTTCATCTGAAATACGCGATTACAGTGCATATTACAAGGTATTATTGCCATATTGAATTTTAAATTCAATTATAATTATTTCCTTGTAGCCTGTTCTTCAAGAAAACACCGCACGGGTGAAACGATTTTCGAAATCTACCACCAGGACAGTAAAAAAGAAAGCGGTAAGACGGATAAAAAGAAAACTTTATTTTGACATCTGTTCCGCGACTGATGAATACTACTGTGTGACTTTATTTCTTACATTAATTATGTTATTTTGCCACAGGCCGTGGGTCTCTGCTCTCGGCCACTGGCCAGGGTGCCAACCTGTAGAAGCACCACCTGTGTGGAGACTTTTCGGCAGCAGCGGGAGCAGTACGACACATTACTGGGGAGGATTGGGAGGCTAGAGACACTCCTGAAAATGCAGAAGAAGGGGACAGTATGTTCCAGCAGTCAAACAGTTGAGCAGCTGTCTCCCGATAAGTGCCTCTCCCCGCCGCGCAGGTTGCAATGCCTGGCGGAAGCTCTGCCCCCCGCAGAGCACACACCGCCTCAGGACACTCTATCCCGGCCTCTCCGCTCACCACTGCGCAGGAATTTCTTGATGCTGTCCCCGCCGTCTATCTCCCCCCAGGAAGCACCCTTTACAGAGCGGGATTCACAGACGCCAGTGGGACGAATAATTCTCCCAGATATCCAACTGTTACCCATCACTCAAGAGATGGAGGGGGGGTTGTACTTGCAGTGCATCGGCATAGACGGGAAAGCAAGAGCCGACCGCTACGCCGCCCTCGTGTTTCGAAATCTTGTGACTTTTGAAATTTATTGGGGGTGGACCACGTCTGTAAATTTCGATAGGTCCAGAGGCAAAAGTGCCTTGCCTTGCAATCTCCGGGAAACCATTAGTAGCATGGTGAATCGGAGATTCTCAACCCTTACTTCGTGCGACTGGAAAAGAATTCGTGGTCGGATCAACGAAATGCTTCGTAGAAGGAGGCACTCTTTTCCTCTAGTCTAACAGTCTGTCCACAAACAAAACATTCCTGTTAGACAAGAGGAATGTAAAAAAACAATTACTTTTGTCAATGGAAACCGGTGTGTGTGTCTCTCTCTGCTGGATGTCCCTCTCACTCTCTGCTGAATGAATAAAAGCATTTTATTAAAAACGCGTTTGCGTTTGTCTGGTATTTACTTTGGTCCCTTTTAACTGTTTTTCCATCTTCTTTATTGCTTTGAGATGCCACTTTTAAAGGTGATATGTAAAATAATGTATTTTATTATTGTTTTTTATTATACCCAATCAGTGTTGGGTATTTATTTTGCTTTGAGATTCCACTTTCAAAGGTGATATATAAAATTTTAACTAAAATAAATTGATATCTTTGTCTTCTAAGTATCTTAATAAACTTTCAGCATAGCTTTCTCCCCGTTTAGATTTATTTTTCTTAACTAGTATACTTTAGATCTTTTTTTCTGAACCGGGGAAAATCTGATCATGTTTCTCTATAACAATAATAAAAAATATTATTTTACATATCACCTTTATTTGATATCACCTTAAAGACAGCACAAACAAGGGTTAATTGCACAATGGACCACGCAAAGAAATTTAAAATAGTCTTCTTTAGGTGTGAGGGTAGGAGTGGATCGCAGCAGGCATAATCAGCAAATTAGGAAAACAAAGAACAGGACAGGTGAGACGTGT